>NC_133620.1:461606251-461628751 GCF_048593235.1 Sminthopsis crassicaudata
CTGGATGCTTTTATTTAATTCCTTTCAACTAGTATTTAAAGCATTTCCTGGCCAACTCTCCAAATAAAACCAAAGGATTTTGTGTGGTTCTTGGGAGACAAAAAGGGAGTGAAGTCATTTTTATTGTCTTTAAGAAGATCACTAGATAGGTTGTGTCTTAATGGGCTCTGTTTCCTTTCTTGCATTAGTTGACTCTTGCTTTGGGATCAGAGCCAGCTCTCACTTTTATCTCAGGGGAGAATTGTGCCCAGTCATTTTAATACAGTAGACAGAGTCCTATTTTAGCCTATTTTGCCCCTCATTGTAAGATCTTGTTTTCAAGTTTATCAAAATTATCCATAGTGTTCTGTTATCTTCCAGCAGTCTATTCTCATTCAGCTGACATTCATTTAGGACTTCATGACTTGGAAAGAACTTTCCTCACAGACTCTTTGGGTCATGAAAGCATTATCATCCCTATTTTAAGTCTGAGGGAACTGAGGCAAATAAAATGATAAATGATAAATTCCAGGATTAGGAATGTAACCCAACTTTCTCAATTTCAAATCTGGTGCTTTTTCTCCAGTGCCATGCTAATGTACCTCTTGCAGATAGTGAAGTTGAGTAGGTACAATGCAGTGGGTAGAAGGTTGGATTAGGAATTGTTAGACCTGGGTTCATATCTTGGCCCTGCCATTGATTACCTATATGATTTTGACCAAATCATGTCCCATCTATGTATCTTAGTTTTGTCATCCGTAATACAGGTAAATCAGATGAAATACTTTCTGAGGTGCCTTTTGCCACTTAAATTGATAACTCTAAGACTTAAGACCTTTGGAACCTATTGAAAAACAATGTTCAATAGACCCAGCCATTATTGAGTTGCCAGGTTTCCTGGATAATCTGGCTGGTCAGTGTGGACAATAATCTTGAAAGATCATTGTCTTGTCTGCCACAAGATCTTTAGGAGCCTTGGATATCATCTCTAGAATTAGTTATCATTCACTGTTGGACCAGTATGATTAGGGTTTCTCTTAATGAAATCCCCAACTACTCTAAGAATTCTACACGGTAGAGAAATATACTGTGAACCATTCTTCAGAGCCTCCGCCGAGATTTGGAAGAGGAAATTAACTTCCTACCATCTTATCATGCAAGATTTGAGAACTCTCCTTTTTTTCTTATTCCACTTTGACAAAGAGTTTCTATTAGATGGGGCTCTGAAGAATGGTTCAGAGTATAGTTCTCTACTGTGTAGAATTCTAGGAGTAGATAGGGATTTCATCAAGAGAAGCTCAAAAGATCAATGGTCTCCATGTCTTCAATGAAGTCTAAGTTTTGACTAATGTTCTTGGTCAACCTGAGAATCAAAGGAGCAATGAGGAGCACATTGTGGCTCATGGTTGAACAGCTCCCATAGTGACATCGGACAGTGGTCTGCACCATAGTCTTTCAGTGAAGATCTGAGTAAACCAAGCTAAAGGTTTAAGCTAATTAGTTCTTCAAGACAATGAAATGTGCCTTTGCTACCTACAGGAAAACTTAGTGGAACATAAGATGATCAGTTTGAGAAGCTTTGTGACTATAGAAAATTTAACAATAAGTAATATTTACATAGTGCTTACTATAATAATCATAATAGTAATAACAATAGCTACTGTTTAAATACTTCTAAAAGATTTATAAAGCAGGCTATCTATATTGTTTTTGTTGATGTTCACAACAATCCTATGAAATAGAGGATTATTCCCATTTTACAGATAATTAAATTGAAGTAGAAAGATATAAGGTGCTCATATTTAAGATCACATAGCTAGTAAGTGTGTGAAGCAGGACTGGAGTACCTGATTACCAAGTTCCTTTATCTACTGATCCCTACAAACAAACAAACAACAAACAAACAAACAAAAGTAGTAATTTGCCAAAACAAAAAAAGTATTTCATGGGGAGAGGTCTCCCACTTCAGGATGGCCTCCACTGAGCTTGGATCCAGAGGAAATTAACTTTCTACCATCTTATCATGCAAGATTTAAGAACTCTCTCCTTTTTCTCACACTCCAATTTGACAAAGAGTTTGTGTTGGATGGGGCTCTGAAGAATGGTTCAGAGTATATTTCTCTACTGTGTAGAATCCTTGGAGTAAATGAACATTTCATCAATAGAAACCCTAATCATACTGGTCCAACAATTAATGATAACTAATTCTAGACTGAGATGATATCCAGGGCTCCTGAATTGTGAAAGTCATATTTTTTAAACTTTTTTTTTTTTAAAGAAAAGAAAACCGAGGATTAATGGTGGAGGGAAACGAAGGGAAGAGCCAAATGAGCCCTGCTTTTAATTACTTTTTCCAAACCTACAGTAGTTGGGCATTCTTTGGTTCAAGTAATACCTAAGTGCAATTGAAATTAGGTTGATCTCCCAATTATATAGGCTCCATGAGGGAAATTTCTGTGCCTCATAGATATTATACACATCCATCCTGATTGCCTTTGCTGCTAAGCAAAGTACACTAGCTTAGAGGATCTCATGAGAAGCTCTGACTATATATTTGTCCTAGGCAAAATGCTGGACACTACTGGGAAACCTAGATTTTCATTAGTACCATGTGATTCTTGGCCTGTGGGAAATGAGTCAACTGTTCCCTAGTATTCCTGGGATGTTATATCTACACTGGGCTCTTTATAATATGAGATACTCAAACAATCAGTCCACATACAATTATTAAGCACCTACTATGTACCAGGTGATGGGCTTGTCAATGTACTGGGCACTGGGGCTACAAAATTAAAAAATAAAAAACTTAAATCAGTCCTTACACTCAATGAACTTGCTTTTAAATTGGGGAGACAACAAGTACATGTAAAATTATGTCTGGCAAAAATGTAAAGTTAACAAATATAAATATACACAGTATTGTTACAACTAATAGAATTGTTCGTACTTGGTTCTCAAAGACCAGTGCCATCATGGACTGATGTTTTGATTTGAGTAAGTCAAAGGATTTAAGGGAGGCTGAGTTGCACAAAGTTGTCAGCCTCGTTTTCTCTTCCTTTGACTCTTCAAAGTCTACTGGCAAGACAAAAACAAGAAGACTGGCAATGGCCAAGTATGCAGTGAGAGACCTTGGTATCTTTAATCCTGGACCAAGTACTAAGTCATCACTTCACATGCTTAGGGAAAACATCCCCCCAACTCACTGACATTCAAGGTAATTTGGAAAGGAAGATTGAAGGTGCTAGTTTTTGGGAGAAAGAATTGGATGAAGGTCCAGTTTTGCCTCTGATATTTCTTAGCTGTCCTATCTTTAGCAAATTTCTTAACTTCTCTGAGCCTTGGCTTCATTTTGTGTAAAATTAGAATGAGTAATATTTGCATAATAATGTCTCACAAGATTATTGTTGGTAAAATTTGCAATAAACTTTTAAGTGTGACAGAAGGGGAGCTTTAATATTATTAAGTTATGATTTCTCTCTTATAGATCTATAAAGTCTTAGTTTCTAAGTTCCTGATGTGGATTAAGGAAGGCAGAAGATCATGGGATAATTATGTATGAAGTTGGAAGAGCCTTTCAAGGCTATCTGATCCAATCCAATCTTCTCATATTACAAATGAAGAAAACTGAACAAATTTAATTTAACAACTTGTCCCATAACCTACAAGTGAAAGAGATAGAACTCCAATCTAGACCTCTGACCATTTTTACTTTATTGTGGGGATTAAAAACTGGACCAATAATTTCACTACTTTAGGGACCTATACTACCTATACTATAGGGACAAGGTGAGGGCATTCCCTCGATTAAACATAGATTAACACCTGATGCATAATTTACCATCTTAGAGAGTTGTCTATGGAACCGAGAGCTTAAGTGACTTGCCCACAGTCACATGGCCAGTATGTGCCAGTGTTGGGACTTGAGCCTATGTTATACTATTCATAACAACCAATTACATTGAGGGCTGTCAGGGGTGGTATGATTAGCCAACACTTCTGGACTACTTACTTTTGACAAGTTTTGATTGATGCAGTAAAATAAATGGTGTTCAGTTAATCCTTCACAGATGGAACCTCCATATCCTAAGACTTTTATTTATTTATTCTTTCATTATTATATTCTTTCAACAAACATGTGAAAAACACTACTTTCCAGGATACAAAATAAATCCACATAAATCCTCAGCAATTTTATACATTACCAACACAATCCAACAGCAAGAGATACAAAGAGAAATTCCATTCAAAATAACTGTCGATAGTATAAAATAGTTGGGAATATATCTACCAAAGGAAAGTCAGGAATTTTATGAGCAAAATTACAAAACATTTGCCACAAAAATAAAGTCAGATTTAAATAATTGGAAAGACATTAACTGCTCTTGGATAGGCCGAGCAAGTATAATTAAGATGAGAATACTCCCTAAACTAATATATTTATTTAGTGCTATACCAATCAGACTCCCAAGAAACTATTTTAATGACCTAGAAAAAATAACCACAAAATTCATATGGAAGAACAAAAGGTCGAGAATTTCAAGGGAAGTAATGAAAAAAAATCAAATGAAGATGGTCTAGCTGTACCTGATCTAGAACTATATTATAAAGCAACAGTCACCAAAACCATTTGGTATTGGCTAAGAAATAGACTAGTTGATCATTGGCATAGGTTAGGTTCACAGGGCAAGATAGTGAATAAAAATAGCAATCTAGTGTTTGACAAACGCAAAGATCCCAACTTTTGGGATAAGAATTCATTATTTGACAAAAACTGCTGGGAAAACTGGAAATTAGTATGGCAGAAACTAGGCATGGACCCACATTTAACACCACACACTAAGATAAGATTAAAATGGGTCCAAGATTTAGGCATAAAGAACGAGATCATAAATAAATTAGAGGAACATGGGATAGTTTACCTCTCAGACTTGTGGAGGAGGAAGGAATCTGTGTCCAAAGGAGAACTAGAGATCAAGCTTTTGCACAAACAAAACTAATGCAAACAAGATTAGAAGGGAAGTAACAAATTGGGAAAACATTTTTACAGTTAAAGGTTCTGATAAAGGCCTCATCTCCATAATATACAGAGAATTGACTTTAATCTATAAGAAATCAAGCCATTCTCCAAATTGATAAATGGTCAAAGGATATGAACAGACAATTTTCAGATGATGAAATTGAAACTATTTCCACTCATATGAAAGAGTGTTCCAAATCACTATTGATCAGAGAAATGCAAATTAAGACAACTCTGAGATACCACTACACACCTGTTAGATTGGCTAAGATGGCAGGAACAAATAATGATGAATGTTGGAGGGGCTGTGGGAAAACTGGGACACTGATGCATTGTTGGTGGAGTTGTGAAAGAATCCAACCATTCTGGAGAGCAATCTGGAATTATGCCCAAAACGTTATCAAAATGTGCATACCCTTTGATCCAGCAATACTACTACTGGGTTTATATCCCAAGGAAGTACTAAAGAAGGGAAAGGGACCTGTAAGTACCAAAATGTTTGTGGCAGCTCTTTTTATAGTGGCTAGAAACTGGAAAATGAATGGATGCCCATCAGTTGGAGAATGGTTGGGTAAATTATGGTATATGAATGTTATGGAATATTATTGTTCTGTAAGAAATGACCAACAGGAGGAATACAGAGAGGCTTGGAGAGACTTACATCAATTGATACTGAGTGAAATGAGCAGAACTAGGAGATCATTATACACTTCAACAATGATACTGTATGAAGATGTATTCTGATGGAAGTGGATATCTTCAGCATAGAGAAGAGCTAATCCAATTCCAATTGATCAATGATGGACAGAATCAGCTACACCCAGAAAAGGAACACTGGGAAATGAGTGTAAACTGTGAGCATTTTTTTGTTGTTGTTTTTCTTCCCAGATTATTTTTACTTTCCGAATCCAATTCTTCCTTTGCAACAACAACAACAACAACAAAATTCGGTTCTGCACATATATATTGTACCTAGGATATACTATAAGATATTTAATATGTATGGGAATGCCTGCCATCTAGGGGAGGGGGTGGAGGGAAGGAGGGGAAAAATTCAGAACAGAAGGGAGTATAAGGGATAATATTGTAAAAAAAAAAATTTACCTATCCATATGTACTGTCAAAAAATGTTATAATTATAAAATTAATTAAAAAAAAAAGAAAAACACTACTTTCTCTCAAGGAGCTTTCATTCTACTGGGGGGTACAGCTTGTACATATGAGGAAATACAAGAAAATTGAATGCAGAAGAAAGCTCTAATCATTAGAAATAAAAGGAAAGAAAGAATCGGAGATGAATCTAGAAGGAATCAAGAGTCAAACATGAGGAGAGACAGCATTCCAGAAATGGGGGACATGTGGGATGAACAGAAGGGAAGACATTTTGATTGATATATAGGTTTGTCTTTTGCAGTTCAGTCTCCAAGGTTAGAAATGATTGCAGCACAGGAAAAAGATACAAGAAATGGGTCAAGGATGAAGTTATCCCTTGTTATCCCATCATGTTTAGGTATATCTTTACCTGATTGGGAAAGTGGTATAAGTCATATCATGGCTTCATCCCAAAGGATGACTTAATGTGCGTGTATGGGTGGGCGAAACTGATTGGATGAACAGCTTGGTCTGCTATTATGAATGGTCACAATTAAGGTTTCTAAAAGTTGGTGTTTCAGGAAATTCTACGATGAATTTTGATTTCTGTCCTAAAAGGAGTTGACATCCTACCAAGTTACTTGAAGTTTTCTATCTTGTCAAACTTTATGCTTTAGTCAAGTAGAGACAATCTTAAATTGGAGGAGGGTAGGCTTAAGCCATGTTATCATATCAGCTAGACATGAGCAACACAGGATCCACAGATGAGAGCTAACCTGACAATGTCACTCCTTTGTTCAAAGTGCTTCTGTGGTCAACTCGACACTAAAAGGAAACACTAATTTTGGTTTTTAAAGTCTTTCACAATCTGCTCCAGCCTATTTTTCCAGGTTTATTATATATGACTCCCTTTCATGCAGTCTCCACTCTTGCCAAATTGGCCCACTTGCTGTGTCTCATACACAAAATTTCACCTCCTGCCTGTGTCTCCCATGCTTGACATGTACTCTTTAATCACCTTCATGTTTTAGCATCCTTCATTCTCTTCAAAGCTCAGTTTGAGGGCCACCTGATTCCTTTCCTGATTTCCACAGCTATTTGCTCTGTCTCCCAATTATTTTGCATTTATTATATATGCATATGTTGTGTGCCTCCAAGAAAATAGTCTTGGCCAATGTCTTTTTTTGTAATATTATTTAATTTATTTAGTTCATTTTATTTTGAACACAACTACAAATATTCAAACATATGATGAAAGAACATGCAATCTGAAACAAATGATTCTTTAAGTACCTAGAGATTCAAGTAATCATTGATCATTACTCTCCTCTTGTAAAGAAACTGTGAATATTCACTTTATTACTACAAAGGAGCACGGTCATCATCATTCTTGTTTTTCTGAACCTTTTTACCTTCTCTACTATGAGTGTGATGAGAATTTTTTTAATTATTAAAGCTTTTTATTTTTCAACATGAAACAATGTCTAAATGCCAGTTTCTTCAACAGTAATATAGGTATTATATAATAATACCTACCTCCTAAGCTTCTTATGAGGATCAGATGAAAAAATATTTGTATAGTGCTTTGTAAATCTAAAAACCCTGTATGGTGTTAGATGCTGTTGTTGTTAATTATTATTATAATAATATAAGTCCTTGAAGCAGGTTCTTTTTATTTCTATTTTTAGCCATACTGGCTATCTAACATACCGGGTGTGTAGCCACTTATTAAAAACTTTCTGGTTGACAAATTAATCGAGACCATCAACATTTTGATTTTATAGATGAGGAAACTGAGGATCATGAAGGTCATGAGTTCTCAGGGTCACATAGCTAGTAAATGGCAAAGCCAGATTTAAGCAGGTCATCTGACTATCCAATGCAGTGCCCCCATGAAAGGAATTGGTATAACCCCTCTACATTTGACTGCTATTGCCAGAGAAAATTCAAATTATTCATTTTTAGATCATCGACAAAATGCTGGAAAGGGGCCTTTAAGGCTGTGTCTGTTCAAAATTTCTCATTTTTTTATTTGGGGGCAGTCCTTTATGTAGTGGCAAGAAACTGGAAACTGAGTGCTGTCCAGCAGTTGGAAAATGGCCAAATAAGTTATGGTATATGAATGTTATGAAATATTATTGCTCTATAAGAAACAATCAGCAGGATGATTTCAGAGAAACCTGGAGAGACTTACAGGAACTGATGCTGAGGGAAATGAGTAGAACCAGGAGATCATTGTACATGGCAACAACAATACTGTATGATGATCCATTCTGATGGACATGACTCTTTCCAACAATGAGATGATTGAGGCTGATTTTAATGATCTTGTAATAAAGAGAGCCATCTACACCCAGAGGGAGGACTGTGTGAACTGAGTATGGATCACAACATAACTCATTTTCTTTCCTTTTTGATATGATTTTTCTTATGTAGCAAGACAATTGTATAAATATGTTTACATAAATTGGATTTAACACATACTTAACACGTATAACATATACCATCTAGGGGAAGGGATGGGGAAAAAGAAGGGAAAATTTGGAACACACAAAAGGTTATGCAAGGGTCAATGTTGAAAAATTATCCATCCATAAGTTTTGAAAATAAAAAGCTTTAATTAAAAAAAAACAGTTAGACATGACAGAACAACAACAACAAAAACTTCTCATTTTTCAGAAGAAACTGGGGCACAGAGAAGTTAAAGCTTGTCTAAGATCACCTAAAAAGTAAGTTGCCAAAGTAGAACTTGAATTCAGATCTCTAGAATCCGTCCACATTACCATGATGCCTCATTGATAGCTCTGTTTCCCTCCATTTATTTGGATGATCAATATTTGCCTCTCTTTCAGGGGGGAGTCTAAATAACCAGTTTACAAAGGTGCAGATATCATCAGAAAACATAGTGTTAAGGAGTAGATTTTGGCCACACGCTAAGGAGGCTTCTCTGGATCTGATGCTTCTGAGAGACTATGGCTTTTGCACAGGACACATCCTCCGACTCTCCCAGCATTCATAAGTTTTTGTGGTTTGGTTTCTGGGCTCATTCTTCCCATCCGGAATTGATAGCCCATGCTTATGGTCTTCCTGGGACAGTTAAATTGAAGCCCACATTTTCCCCAAGTCACAGTTGCTATGGAAATAGCTACCACTGAGGAATGAGAGTAGGGAGGGGGACTGCAGGCAAGGCTTTGTCTCTGAGATGCAGTTTCATCTTTCCATTAGATCTCAAGCTTCATCAGTGTGAATCCTCCCCCTCTCCATGTAGATGGCAAGCCATCCATGGCTTTTCAAGCTGTATGATCCTTGTGAATATCGTTCCATAAATCCTCTATAAAGTGCCCACCCAGGATGCTGAAGATATTCCTCTTGTTCCTTTCATATTTCCTGGATACAAGTGTATCATGAGAGCTCTCCATGTGCCTTCCTCTGATATCAATGAATACAATGCAATAGAATACAGCATCATACCACACGGCACAGTATAACCCACCACGATATTGTAGCATACAATAAGATACTGCACAATAGATTACAGCACAGTATGTCTCAGCCCAACTTAACAAGCATTTATTAAGGAACTATTATGTAAAGAACACTGTGCTGAGCATTTGAGGGGAGAAGAAGCCTTAGCAAGACACAGTATCTGCCCTCAATGAACTTGGTAACACTTTGGGTAAATACTAGGCTTGGAGTCAGGAAGAACTGAATTCAAATTCACTTTCAGTTATTAACTGTGCAATGTTGGCTAAGTCAAACCTCTGTTTGTCTCAATTTCCTTAATAATAAAGTGGAGATAATAAAAATGATTGCCTCCCAGGATTGTTATAAGAATCAAATGAGATGGCATTTGTGAAGCTCTTTGCCCAAGGTCTAACACCTGGTAGGATTGCTATAAATGCTAACTATTTTAACAAGTGGGGCAGCTAAATGGTGGCAGTGGATAGTCAAAAAAGACTCATCTTCCTGAGTTCAAATCTGACCTTAGAAACACAATAATTGTATGATCCTAGGCAAGTCATTTAACCTTATATTGACTCAGTTTCTTCATCTGTAAAATGAGCTGGAGAAGGAAATGGCAAACCACTCCAGTGTCTCTGCTAAGAAAACCCCAAATAGGGTTACAAAGAATTGGACATGACTAAAATGATTGAACAACAACAAATTTTTAACAAGCTTCATAATCTAGCAACTCATATCTAGAGTTGGAAAGAATCCCATATTCATCTTTTTTTCCAATGGAATATTGATATAAAGAGGTCTAGTTATCATTATAGCTCATTTTTAAACACATAGAAATGGCAAAATAACCATTCTATTGTTCTTCTATTGTTAATGTCTTATGGGATCATTGTACAGGTGTATAGAGATATTTAAGAGGTATTAAGAGGACTGGAAATAGATAATCCATCTTTGACCATGCTCCTGAGTCTCCTGCCTCCTTTACTCCACTAAGACCAAGACTGGTCCCAAGATCCTCCAGAGAGCTAGTCTGGACAGCATATTTTGGTACCCCAATTTGGGTCCTCTGTAAAACACACTACACAGGTGGATAAAAGTCTTTTGTAATCAAGACAGGAATTAATGAGTATTGTATCTTGCTTTCTAGAGCCCTATGCTGGGGTGATTAAAATATCCCTTCCTAGTGGAGAAGTGATGAGGTGGGACTCCCTGGGAAGGTGGAAAAATGGACTCTGTTTATTTCAAGGGCTTTCCCCTTTTTATAATGTAACAAAAACAACACTGAGCACATGGGACCACATAAACAACTTGCTATTATATGTAGTTTGCCACCTGGTATCACTCTTCCACCTGCGATCACTCTGCCTCAATCTCAACACAGGTCTTCACCATCCTCTGACTTCTCAGGAAGGCCGAGAGCCCTAGGGGAGATGGGGAGCCAAACCAGACATTGTTAACAGGTTCCCTCTGAGCTGAAAGGTCTAATACCTTACCCAGAGTTTCCCCACTGACTGTAACCTTCTACATCTAGCCTTTTCTTTTGTTTTCAATTGAAGCAGGTATATACCAGTGGTTAAATCCATCAGCATGGGAGGAATCACACAGGCAAGTTGTAATATCATACAAGCAAGTAGCAACATAACAAACAATATGAATAAACAAAATACTATAAAGATCTTTATAAATCCCAGAAGGAAGGTATGAAAAATAACTATAAATTCACAACCACATACGCCTCCTTCAACAGCCAATAAATAGTCCAAAACTATGTCTCAGGGAATCCAATGATTCCTGCAGGTTTTGAAGTCTTGAATCAGTCTCAGTGAGAATTATTTTTGATGTTCATGAGTACATAAAGGGTTAGGCTCTTTCAGTGGTTGGCAGTCAGCAATGGAACCACTTGATGCCTCCAGGGTCCTCACCCTTACCCCGAGGGTCCTCTCTCTTTCGTCTCTTTGATGGACAAGGTGGATATGGCTTGTTGGCACCCATCAGGTTCCTTCTCCATCTGTAGAGAGACAAATAAACCCTCTTCCCCAAGCAGTTAATCTATCTGGCTTCTTCCACTCACCACTTTCTGGATCTCTCCACATCATCTGGTGATTATCTAAAGATAGTGGAACTGTTCACACTGAACATTGCCCTTCTGGGGGGTTATAAAACCTGGCCAGTGTATTTCCATCAAAAATTTTAAAAAATTATTACATAAAGTTAAATTTAGAAGTTCTCTAGGGTTATCTATGGCTCCACCTCTCTTTTATTTTTTGGAGGAGCATCTTGATCCTGGATTCTGTTGTTGGGAGTCAAAATCTGGATAAATATCACCAAATTACCTTTCAAGAGTGTGTATCAGTAAACCTGAATTTTTCCATTGATTAAGGAACACAGTTCCACCTACACTAATTTTCCATTGAATGGGAGCAGGTGAGAGTGCAAGCAGGTCTTCTACAGGAGCCCTGCCTAAAAAGCCAAAATATTTAATTGTTTCTTAACTGTTGTAAGATGATTCTTCCCCATAGATTGATGGGGATCATTTTTTAACACTAAAAAAGGAGCAAAATCCCCAGCTCCATCCCCAAACCTCCACCCCAAGTTCAGCTGCTGGTGCTGGTGGTGTCACTGCCCCTCCCATTCCTCCTCCCAACCTGAAGGCAGAATTGAAGGAGGAGGGACATGCTCAGGTGTAGGCAGAATTGAAAATGAGCTTTGAAGGTGAAAAGCAAGCTCCTCATCAAGGTGCTTAATTCCCTTTTTGCCCAACAGGCAATAGTACTTAAGATACTTAACTCTCTTTTTGCCCAAATGGCTGTACCCTGCAGATCTCCTAGCCCTAGCGCATTAACAAGCAAAATAAATCAGTAAAATACTAATTAAAAAAAACAAAAAAAACAAAACAAAAAAAACTTCCTTAGCTCTGCCCCAGGTGCTGTACTCTCTGAGCCTATAGGCACCAACTCTCTACTTGTTTTCCTCCTCATATTTCCTGATTTGACTACCCAAGTTAAAATCTTTCCTTGTTTTAAAACTTGTAGGATTCATTAAAACCAATTTTACTCCATTGTATTCAGTTAGTTGTTCTCCCACTAACTTCCACATCTCTGGCTCCAAACTCTCCTTCTTACAAAGCCACCGAGACGTGCATTCCAAAGCATCTGAGAACTCAGTGATCTGCTTCTGAGTTACCAACAAATCTTGCTTGTAACCTAACTAAACCTGCTTCTTACTTCCTTTGGGAGGGAGGCTCTTAGTATTTGCCTCATTTCGGTTAAAAAATGAAAGCGACTAGACTAACCCTTATCAATTCTTCCCATTTGCCTATTTCTATACTTACCCTTCTGGGTCACCTGGACTTCTCCACTGAACTCCGCCAATGGAGTCAGTTGAGCTGATTTGTATAGGACCTCTCCTAGAGCCCCACATTGGGCGCCAAATGTTGTGTCCTGCTTCCTAGAGCCCCCAAGTTGAGATCACAAAATGTACCATGCTTTCTAGAGCCCCCATTCTGGGGTGATTAAAATATAACATCTTAATGGAAAAATGATGAGGTAGGACTCCTGGTGAAGGTGGAAAAAGGGAGTCCATTTATTTCAAAGGCTTTCCCTTTCATATAATGTAACAAAAACAACACTGAGCACATGAGACCACATAAACAACTTGCTATTGTATGTAGTTTGCCACCTGGTATCACTCTTCCACCTGCTATCACTCTGCCTCAATCTCAACACAGGTCTTCATCGCCCCCTGACGTCTCAGGAAAGCCAAGAGCCCTTAGGGAAGGTGGGAAGCCAAACCAGACATTCTTAGCAGGTTCCCTCTGAGCTGAAGGGTCTTATACCTTACCCAGAGTTTCCCCACTGACTGTGACCCTCTACAAATGAGGTATCTTCTTTGCTGTCTGGCTCAGTGTTAAATTCAGTAGACACAAAGACCAAAGCAAGGTCTTTGCTTTGTGGAGCTTACTCTTCTAAGGAGCTTACTATTCTAAAGGGTAAAAAGCAAGTCAATCACATGTGTATATATATGTCTGTGTATGTGTATGTGTGTGTGTGTGTGTGTGTGTGTGTGTGTGTGTGTGTGTGTTGGAGATAGAACAATAAATTCAGAATGCTAAATGTTCTCTTCTTTTAACTCAAAATATTTAATTACCTTTCCTGGTCTCAGTAAATTTAGTTCAATTTGCCAACCACATATTGAGTATTTGTTATGTACATAGCTCATTGATAGGTGGTGAAGACATAATGACTAAAAAGTCTTTATTGTATGAATGGCTATTTGGAAACATTAGGTTAAACATGCCTTATAAAATGTGGTCTTTGGATAGCAATTCTTTAATTTATTGACGATCTTATGGGAATCGAAAGAAGAGTTTAGATATAAGTTTGGGTTGATATGCTAAATAGCTGTTGTCAACATCCCTTTTTTTTAATCTCCTCAAAATGTGTGCTGATAGGAAAAACCACCAATTTCTAATTGTCATTCATTTTAATTCTCTGAGCCATGGAGGACAGAGCCATAATTCAATGTATCCCAAGTTATGAGAATGTGGACAAAGTTATCTGTCCATTAAATCTACTCCAAGAGAAATTTGAGATCTTGCTTCTCTATGGTAAAGAAACATGCAGTTAGTGGCCCAACCAGACTCGAGCAATATCTTCCTTTCAATCTGGCTACTTCTATCTCCCTGGGAGCTGCTGAATCAAACTGAATTCCCCCAAGTACTTTGGGTCTTTTATGTTTGTTTCGCTAGGCTAGTTCTGGTTCTTTCTCATAGCAGAGCTGGTAAATGAGAGGCCACCTGAGAAGCAATTAAACCAGACCAGACCATCTTTCCTGTTCATTTCATCCTGCCTTAAATCCTCTACGCATCCAATGAACTGGGAAGAACTCATGGTGCTTTATGTTGATTGCTCCAGTAGGGGTCAGTGCCTAATGAGATGGATACTTACGTGTGACCCCCAACAAGATGACTGCAAATGAAGAGAGAAGAGGGCTTGTGGGGCTCATTCTCAGTGCTGCCTGAGGAATCGGAGAGGCTGGAAGGAATGGCATTGGGCTGGTTCTCACAGGCTCATTGGAACTGCAGGGTACAGTCACATCCTGCCTACAATAGTCCAAATGCCCAGCAGCTAAAAAACTGGAAATGAACAGTGAATCCCTCCTTTTAAATAACTACTTCCAAAGACCTGTAATAACTACTATATCCAAAAATGTCAGTGCCAGTGTTTATATGCAACATTTATCAAATCTATTGTCTATAATGGACTTGCCCTAGGGGCAAATTGTACTTTCCAGCATTTTGTGAAATCCCCATATCCTTGGTTTAATTACCTCTTATATCTATATCTATATATAGATAAAAATTATCTATCTATCTATCTTATACATATCTATGTTATATTATCTATATCTTATATATTATCTACATATAGATAATATTATCTATACAAATCTATGTTATCTTATATTATCTATATCTTATATCTGTATAAATAGATATCATTAGAGACAAAGATAGATTCTGGATCTGTGATTTTCTTGGCACATAAACCTCCCAGATGAAGAAACTTCCTTTACCAGTGCAGGTCAACACCTTCTCTGAAACTTAGAATTTCAGTGATTTGCCCAGAGTCTCATAGTTGTTATATATCAGAGGCAATCCCTGAACCGAAGTGTTCTTGGCTTTGACGCCAGCTCTCTAATCACTATGCCATATTGTCTCTTTTTATATACCAGCAAGAATTGGGAAATGAAGATAAGGTTCTCTTCTTTTAAATCAAAATATTTAATTACCCTTCCTGGTCTCAGTAAATTTAGTTCAATTTGCCAACCACATATTGAGTATTTGTTATGTACATAGCTCATTGATAGGGGGTGAAGACATAATGACTAAAAAGATGACCTAGTGTTTTCCTTTCCCTCAAACTTGAATTCAATTGGATAAGAGGGTTGAGAGAGTATCATATATAGTTTAGTTAGTATATCTGGAGAAAAGTATAAAGTGATGGATGGGGGTGAAGTGGCAAAGGAGGAATCTAAGTAAAATGAGATAGGAAGATGTGAGGAAATGGTTAACACCATTATCTGGTGGAATATAGGAAGGCTCCATGGAAAAGGAGACATTGATAACTTCATATTGGAGTTGGAGATGGAGATGAGTTGGAGTTGAAATGAGGACATATATTTGAAGCTGGAAGGGATCTTGGTAGTAAACTGCTCTAGTTCTCTCATTGTATAGATGAGGAAACTGAGGGCTACTGAGGTTAAATTGCTTCCCCAATGCCACACAGGTAGTGAGCATCAGGCAGCAGGATTTGAACCGAGAGTTATTCTTCCTCCATAATGGAAGCTCCGAGGTATTGGGTTCCTTGAAGTCACATAGCAAGTCCAGATCTCTTGCCTCCAGATTTAGTTATTCTTGCTCAGAGAAAAGAGAAGCTGGACTCAAAGGAGAACCAAGAGAAAGAACAGGTAAGTATAGTTCCGCTCCTCTCCCTTGTCTGGGTGTGTGCTTAGCTTTTTAGTAAGGAAAGTGGGTGGGGAAGTACAGAAAAGTCAAATGCTTTCACTGATTGACTGCCTGTCTTTAGGGAAATTTCTTAATTTGCCAATCCCTCAGTTTCCCCATTTGCAACAATAACATTTAATTGTCTGAAAGGTACTTGGAGAACTTTGAAGGGAAGGCACTGCATAAAAGCAAATTATTCTCATTATCCTTTCGGGGAATTTTCCGCTGGCATCCTGGCAGCCTGAGCCAGAGATGTTTGCGATTGATGTGACCTAAGAGAGCAGTAAAAGGCAAGGATGTTGGGAAGTAATTTGGGCTGCCTGCAGAAGAGAGATGAGAAGATGGCAGTTTGCTGGGTCTTGCCTAATTGAGAGCTCTTCCTGTTTGAGAGGGAAAAAGAAAAATTGGCAAGAGGCACTGACTGACATGAATAGAGAGACCAGGACATACTAGCATGAGGAGACCAGACAAGAAATGGACTTTAAAAAGACTCCTTTGTAAGAGACATGGCAGCACCAAGGAATACCTGCCTGCCCAGTTTTCCACCTGGGCTGTGCTCCCTGGTAGGGAGATGGGCCTCCACCTGTTTTTCAAATTTACAATAAATAGGAAATCATAAACAGAATCTAGATGAAATTTTCTTTGAGGTTGCTCTAATTCCTTTTCCTCCAGCACCCAGGGATTCTAAAATGGGTTCAGAACCAAGGACATGGTAGACAAGAGATGGGTCCCAATAAGTGTTTTCGGACAAATGGTGCACCCCCTGGGCAGGAGGCATTTATTAAGCACCTACTAGGTGCCAGATGGCATGCTAAGCCCTTTACAAATATTCTCCATCAGAATGTGACTCTGGAATTGGGAAGAAGAGTGACAAGTTGTTAACAAAGAGGGATAACTTGTAATAAAGAGCAAGCTCAGAGAGTGTATTGCATTGGGAAAGTCCCAGTGCCCAGGCCAAGCAAAGTGTTGGGCCTTCTGTATTCTATTCTTACTATTTGTGTGACCATGGGCAGATGACTTCATCTCTGTCTGCCTCAGTTTCTTCAACTATAGAAAGAGGGTAAGAATAGCATTTACCTCCCAGAGGATCAAGGGAGAAGATATTTGTAAAGTACTTAGCAAGGTGCCAGGCACACAGCAGGTATTTAATGAATACTTGTTTCCTATCTGCTCTATTTCCTTCATGGACTTCAGTTTAAGAACCCCTGAAGTAGAATGTTTCACTTGAGATCCTTATTGAAGAATGTCAAGGATTCCAAAAGTTGAAACAAAGAGTGCAGAGGACAGAGAGCAACTCAAAGCTGGAAAGACTTGAATTCAGATCCTTCCTCTGTCATCAATCATGAGACTCTGGACAAGTCATTTCATCTTGCAATGCTCTGGGCAACTTTCTGAGATTATACATGGTCGATTGAATGCAGTTCTGCATTGGTGGAGGGAATTTCTCTATTGGGAATCCCTTTTGCTATTAAATTGCAGATTTGGTCCCAAAGAGGCTTCGATGGAGAGCATATAGAGAAAACAGGATGGTGAAGGTCTTTGTGATAATAAATGAATAAAAGGATGGTTAGGTAGGTGGAATGAATGAAGTGTGGTCACTTAAAATGGAAAAGGAAAAACTTGTAGGAATGTCTACAGGAATTTGAAGTGTTACCCTAGAATGACATGTGAGAAAAATAAAATTGGAATTTGAAAGGCAGAGTGGAGCAGAAGTGTCTGGGTTTGGGGTTAGATTAATGCTTCTTAAACTTTTCCACTCATAATAATTTTTACCTGTGAAATTTTCACATGACCTTGGGTATATAGGAATATAAAATTGCTATAAATATCAAACATTTATTGATAACAAATCATAATTTCATGACCCCCACATTCAATTACATGACCTGATGTGGGGTTACGATCCAAAGGTTTAGAAGCTTTGGGCTCGATGATCTGGGTTCAGATATCGGTTTTGTTTCTTAACCATAGAGATATTATTTCATTTCTCTTGGTTTCCATTTTCCTCATTTATAAGATGAGGGACTTGGACTAGCCAGCATCTGTAACCCTTTTCCAGCCCTGATATTGACCAAGTTCATAAAAATGTCCCTAAACCCTAAAATCTAGTACAAAAAAAGTGTGGACTTTGAATCCTTCAGGATCTTATAGTCAAGTCAGCAATCTGGGAATCACAAACTTTGGGAGTTGCTTTCTGGATAATCCCACATCTGAAAGTTCCCAAGTTTAAATATCCCACCAACAAGCTCCTAGAGAGAGAATTCTTCAATAGCATACTTTGTGGAGAAGAAAGAGGACCCTCCTGCTGCCAAAGACCTGGACACAACTTATATTCTTAGAAGGGAATCAGAAGATTAGGACTTTAGAATTGCTCTCTCCCTGCTACTGCTATGAATTTCTTGGACAGGGCCAGTCTGGTGTGAAGGACAATGCTTAGTTGTAGTAGGAGGAGAGCAACAACAGCAACTACTATGTTAGAAAGTTCAGTTCAGGATCATGGAATGAAAAAGCCATTATTATTATTTCTTATAGATCACAAAGAATCCTAACACTGGAGGGAATCTTGGAAGTCATTTTTTTTCATTGAAAATAATTTTTATTGGGGGCAGCTAGGTGGCCCAGTGGATAGAGCACCAGCCTTGAATTCAGGAGGACCCGAGTTCAAATCTGGTCTCAGACACTTAAGACTTCCTAGCTGTGTGACCCTGGGCAAGTCACTTAACCCCAGCCTCCAAAAAAATTTTTTTTATTAAAGCTTTTTATTTTCAAAATATATGCATGGATAATTTTTCAGCATTAACCCTTGCTAAACCTTATGTTCCATTTTTCCTCCCCTTTCCTCCACCCCCTCCCCAAATGGCAAGTAATCTATGTTAAACATGATAAAATATATGTTAAATCCAATATATGCAAGCATATTTATACAATTATATGGCTGCACAAGAAAAATCAAATCAAAAAGGAAAAATTGAGAAAGAAAATAAAATGCAAGCAAACAACCACAAAAAGAGTGAGAATGATATGTGGTGATCCAGACTCGGTTCTTACAATCCTCTCTCTGGGTATAGATGGCTCTTTTCATCACAAGATCATTGGAACTGGTATCAATCTTCTCATCAGTTCATATAAGTCTCTCTAGGTCTCTCTGAAAACATCCTGCTGATCATTTCTTTCAGAACAATAATATTCTATAACATTCATAGACTATAACTCATTCAGCCATTCTCCAATTCATGGGCATCCACTCAGTTTCCAGTTTGTTGCCACTACAAAAAGGGCTTCCCCAAACATTTTTGCACATGCGGGTTCACATTCATTCTCAACCATGGATCTCTCATTATAATCTCTATATCCTCTGCCAAATCAATCCTCCAGTTTTCAGTTTCCTACTCTCTAAAACAAAAGGATTGGATCATATGAGATCACATCTAGGCTCTTGATTTTAGAAGGAACAAAAATTGTCTAGAGCATTCCAATAAGGGTGCTCATTGAGGTGATACTATAATGGGGGTACTTAAGAGAATTGGAGATATTTAATTGAGAGAACAAATACTTAAGCTTTCAGATATCCAACAGGTTGCCAGAGAGGAAATGGGATTCAAATTATTTTGTGTAAATCTAAAGTGTAAATATCAGGACATGGGACAGGGACAGAATGATATAATAGAAAGAAAACTAAATCTGGGGACCTCAGTTTAGTCAAGTCACTTCCTCTCAGAGAGTCTTGGTTTCCTTCTCTGTAAAATGTAGGGATTGGATAAGATGATGTCTCCAGTTCCTAAATCCCATGATCCTGAGTTGCAGAGAGACAGATTGAAGTTTAATATGAGGAAGAACTACTTAACAGTAAAGGTGGAACATTTTGGAATGGTCACCTCAGGAGATAGTGAGCTCCCTGTCCCTGAGATTGTATTTTAAAATAGCAATTGAATGAGCACCTACCAAAGACACTGGAGGAGAAATTGCTGTATTGAGATGGGAACTGTTGATCCCTAAAGTTCCTTTCATTATAATGTTCTGAGTCTGGGATTCTCTTTCCTCTTCTTCTATAAGGTGTGAGTGAATAGTACATGGATTGAGAATGAGAACTGGATGTGAATCTTAAAGACCCCCAAATCTTCCCACCTATAAAAGATGAAGCAATTATCACCCCTAGGCATTTGTGCAATATACCACTTCCCAACAGCAGAAAAAAAATCCATCACCCAATTAGTTTACACTTAAAAGTTTTCTATTTCATCTCTTTTTTCTCATAGTATCTTGAAGGAGCTGGATAGGACTTTAGAGACCAGCTCATCTAACCTTTTATATTACCTAAGGGGAAACTGAGGCCCAGGAAGATTAAATGATTTACTCCAAATCATCCAAGTAGCAAGAGAAAAAAAAAGAAATAACACTAAATAATAAGACTAATTCTAAATTCAGTGCTCTTAAGATCTCTAGGTGAATAGGATGATAGATTTGGTGTCAGGAAAACCTGAGTTCAAATCTAGTCTTATAAACTTATTTAGCTTTAGCTTTATGATTCTAGGCACATCCCTTAACTGCTTCAATTTTCTTACACAGTTGTGATGAATATCAAATGAGATACTATATGTAAAATTCTCTACCAATAGTAAATGAAAATTAAATGCACTATTCATATAAACATATTATATGCTATGACTAATATTAATGTTATTGATGTATTTATATGTAATAATATTAATGTATTGATATTATTGAAATATGATTATGTCATATAATAAAATGTAAATAAATATAATAAACTAATTACTGATATGAAATGTTGATATACAATAATATGATAAAATAACAAAATGTATAACTATATACATGTATGTACATATAAAATATATAATGTTATGTATGAAATATATACATGTATGCATATGTGTGTGTAATGTTCTTGAATTGTGAGGGTCCGGTTGTCTGCTCAATTATAATCCTTCTCTGGGAGGAGATCTGTAAAATCTTTTCCTCTGTGCGCAGGTTTCTTGGGAGCTCTGAATCTCCTCCAACTCTTGTCCTTTCTCAAATCAGACTGGTCTCCTTTCAGCCTGCCTGGCGTCAAGACTTTATCCCAGAGTCCATCCTCTCAGACCCAATGCTGCCCTTCTTTTATCCTCCCAGAGAATGGGCGTGGGATAACGCAAGGGCTTCTGGGAAACATTACTTCAACCAATGAGCTTGCTCCTTCTAGAATTCCTAAGGTGTAAACTCCCTTTAAAGGCCCTAACCAAAGGTCTGAGCCAGGGAACTGTCAAGTCAACCTGAATTCTCACCTTGTCACTGTCCAGACAACCTGAGTTCTCACCTTGTCACTGTCCAGACAACCTGAGTTCTCACCTGGTAATCCTAACATGTGTGGGATATATACATAAATACATAATGTGTGTTATATGTATATGCATGTTGCTATCTATCTAAATATCTGGGCAGCTAGGTGGTACAGTGGAGAGCATGCTGGGTCTGGAGTAGTCAGAAAGACTTCTATTCATGAGCTCCAATCTGGTTTCAACCACCTAGCCACCCCAGAAGATTTCTAACTTGTTTTTCATTCGTAACTCAAGAACCACCTGTTACCTCATTCTGATTCTTCTAGTAACTAGGATTCTCCCAACCAGAAATGACTTTTTTTTGACATAACATACAGAAAGCTGGTCTTGCTATCACTAAGATCTGGATTCATGTTCTGCCACTGACTTGTACTGACTGTGTGACTCTGGGCACCTCTGGATGCCCAAGGCTGATCTCTAAGCAAATCTCATTGCAGAGCAAGCATTAATCCTCCGTCTAGCAATGAACAAACAGATCCAGATCAATCCTCTCTCTCCAAAATTATTTTTCCTTATTTTGCACATGAAGAAACTGAGGCTCCCAAAGTTAAGGGATCTTATCCAAGGTTGTACTACTAGTGAGAGATTGAGCTGGAACTCTATGGAAGGCTCTGGCTTTTTTTACAGCACCAGAGAGACAGAGGACAACCTCTTCTACCATTTAATATGTAATAAAAACTTGAAATTTGTAAGGAAGACATTGATGGCACAATACCTTCAGTAGCTGTTTGAAGGGAGAGATATCTCTCCTAACATTCTAAACCCCCAGAAGGGGGACCTACCCCCCTTATTTGACAGACAAGGAAGTTAAATGACTTGCGCATGATGACATCAAGAGCAAATATCAAGAGTTGAGATTTTAACCCAGTTCTTCTAAGTCTATAGTCACGAAGTACTTCCACTGTAGCTTGCTGTCTTTTATTATTTAAAATATCTGAGAGCCCATGCAACAAAGGTTAAATGTCCGCCTTTCTGGACCCACCATGATGGAAAAGCCCTTCTCCCATTGGGTCCCCACCCAGAGCCTGCCATTAATAACAGGACTTAACTGATGAAAAGGTCACTCGTTACTGGAACTACTGAGGGAGTCTCATTGACATAGTGTT
>NC_133620.1:461631251-461836190 GCF_048593235.1 Sminthopsis crassicaudata
AAACAAACGTTTTCATAACTAGCAAAATGAAAAAGATGATTGTGTATGTAACTGTTAATCTATTATGTATAACTTGCTATTCCTTTGGGCTCAATGATTTTAGGAAAACAGAAAAATTTGCATGAAATAATGAAGAATGAAATGGGCAGAACCAAGAGAACATTGTATATAGTAACAGCAATATTGTATATATAGGTTAAGAAGAAAAAGACTTGGGCAGAAATAGTAATTAGGGATGGAGGGTGGGAGGATAATAGCTGAAACTGTCTTCAAATTAGCTAAAGGACTCAAAGGAAAAGGGATTGAACCATTCCCCTTTGACCTATATGGCAGAACTAAAAGAATGGGTGGAAGTTTCAAAAGAGACTGAAATTTCAAATCAGGACAAATTTCTCAACAAATTATAGTGACCAAAAAAGGAAATGGTTTCCTTGGGATGTAGTGAGCTTCACATAATTTCAAGTCTTTAAGCAAAGTCTGCCAAAGATATCATAGAAGGGAATCTTGTACAGCTTTGGCTTGAGCTAGAGGGTCACTGAGTTCCTTTGCAGCTCTGAGATTCAGTGGTTCTGAGAAAATGAAGTCAGTGAGGTGATAAGATCTCTTGACAAGGACTGGGTTCCAGAGAATAAGGAAAAAGCTCTGTAACTAGAGCAAGATCAGAGTAAAAGCAATAGAGCTGACAATATTGATCTACTAGAAAAGGGGATCTTTAGTGTTCTATAGGAGATCAGCTTACAGAAGGCTAGATTAGGTTGGGGTCAGGAAGCCAGACAAGCAGTCCAGGATCAGAATTGGGAATAGACTTCAAGTCTTGTAAGTTTAATTTCAATGATCTTTCCAGAGCCATACGGCATTTTTAGGATGTAGTTAATAATACATCACCCTCTGTGTAATACCAACAGAGAAAGGGCAAAGAATAAATATTTCATGAAGCAGAAAGGTGATATGGCAAACAAGAGGCTGTAGTGTAACTGTGTCTCTCTCATGAAATCATCCACATGCTCTCAATCTCATTTATCCCATCTGTAAAATGGGGATAATAATGGGGATGTGTGATATAGCACCTATGTCACAGAGTTATTGTGAAATCTAAATGAGATGATATATGTGAAGTGTTTTACGAACCTTAAAGTTAAAAATAAATGTAAAAATCTTATATATAATATAATGTTACACATGTATATATGTTTATATACATTTATATGTATGTATATTTATCAAGTAAGTATAAATATAAATATAATGCTATTATTACAAAGTTTGGTAGATGGGATAGGGGAGAGCAGGAGATGAATTTTTCCTTTCTTTTACATATTGTATCCTTCCTTTCTTTAATCACAGGGCATTGCCCTAGTTTAAGGTCTCACCATCTCTCATAGTCTCTTAGACTATTCTAATAATCTCCTAATTTATCACCTTCTCTCATTTCTCTGCCCTCTATAATCCATCCTTCACATACTAGCCAAAACAATCTTCTTTTAAAATTTTATTATGCATTTTTAATGTTTTTTAATTTCAAGATTCAGATTCCCTTTCTTCCACCCACAGAGAAAGCAAACAATAATATATCAATTATAAATGTGAAATCATGCAAAACATATTTTCACATTAATAATATCATGTAAAAAAACAAAAACAAAGAAAAATAAAGAGAAATCTATATTTCAATTTGCACTCAAAATTCATCAGTTCTTTGGTTAGAGGTAGATAGTATTTTTATCACAAGTCCCATGGAATAATAATTGATCAAGTAGCTCTTTCACATCTGATCATCATCACACTATCACTTACTGTGTAGAATGATGTCCTGGTTCTCCTCACTTCACATTGAGTCAATTCATATTTCCCATAAACATTTCATTAGAATATCTTTGTCCATCTTTTCTTCCAGCAGTCATCATTTCTGACAGCTGTGAGGTGGTAGCTTAGAGTTGTTTTAATTTGCCCTTCTCCAATCAATAGGGATTTCGAGCATTTTTTTCATACAATTGTAGATAACTTTGATGTACTTTTCTGAAAACTACTTGTTCATAACTCTTGACAACTTATCAGTTGGGGAACAGCTCTTATTTTTATAAATTTTAATCAGTTTCCTATAAAAAGGCCTTTAACAGAGAAACCTGCTGTAAAAATTGTGTTATTTCATTGTCTATGGAACCTTTTATCAAACTGTAGTTGCCCTGATTATCTCTTTTAATTTTTGCTTTTGCTTTTTCTGACATTATGATAGCTACTCCTACCATTTTTTGCATTAGTGAAGCATAATAAATTGTTCTCCATCTTCTTATTTTAATTCTGTGTATCTTTCTGTTTGAAGTGTATCTCTTGAAACAACCCAATGTCAGATTCTAGTTTCTAATCCATTCTGCCATGTCCTTCCATTTTATGGATGAGTTCATTTCCTTCACATTTGTAGTTATTATTACTGTATTTTTTACATCATGTTGCTTTCATCCATTTATCCTTCTCTCTTTTTATCTTCTCTCCTCAAAAGTCTGTTTTGTTTCTAACCATTGCCTCCCTTTATCTATCCTCCCTTTTACCATGCCCTTTCTCTTACCCCTCCCTCCTATCTACATTCCTCATTCTTTGAGCCATTTTTTCACCCTGAGGCAACTGGGGTTAAGTGACTTGCCCAGGGTCACACAATTAGGAAGTATTAAGTGTCAGAGGCTGGAATTGAACTCAGGCCTTCTTGACTTCAGGGCTAGTGCTCTATCCACTGTGCCATCTAGCTGCCCCCTTTGAACCATTTCTTATGTGAGTGAGGTTCAACACTGACTGCTACCACCCTTATTTCCCTTTCACTATAAAATCTCTTTTTTGAATGCTTCTTGTATGTGAAATGATTTTTTCCTATTCTACTTCTCCCTTCTCTGTTCTCCCAGTATATCCCTCTTTCTTATTACTACACTCTTTTTGGGATGTCATGGATTCTTACTCATACCCTCTGTATATGTAGACTGTGTCCAACTACCTTAATAATAGGAATTACAGGTATCACCTTCCCATATGGAAATGCAAATATGTTAATTTTGGTTCTCTTATAATTATTCTTTCATCTTTACATTTTTATCCTTCTCTTGAATCCTCTGTTTGGACATCAAATTTTCTATTCAGCTTTTGTCTTTTAATCAGGAAAGTCTTATATTTCATTAAATATCCATTTTCCCCTGAAGGGTTCTATAGAGTAGAACTCTCTAAAGAGAAGGTAGTTTATTTTTGGTTGTAATAATAGCTCCTTTGCTTTTCAGAATATTGTATACCAAGCATTCTAGTCCTTTAAACAGCTGCTAAATCTTATGTGATCCTGTCTGTGGTTCCAAAGTATTTGAGTTGTTTCTTTCTTGATGCTTAAAATATTTTCTCCTTGTCTGGGAGTTCTGGAATTTGTTTGTAATATTCCTGGGGGTTTGCCTTTTGTGATCTCTTCTTAGTGTTTTTTTTTTTTTCAATTTCCATTTTAGATTCTGAATCTAAGCTTTTGGGGCAGTTTTCCTTGATAATTTCTTGAACTATAATATCTAGGCTTTTTGTTTTTATCATTACTTTTAAATAGTCCAATAATTCTTAACTTATTTCTGCCCTGGTCTATTTTCTAGTTTAATTGTTTTTCCAGTGAGACAATTCACATTCTTTTCTATTTTTTTTTTCATTCTTTTTATCTGATTTTATTGTTTTTTTTAATGTTTCATGAAGTTATTGGCTTCCAGTTGCCCAATTCTAATTTTATGGAATTCTTTTCTTTTTAAATTATTACTATTAAAGCCTTTTATTTTCAAAACATATGCGTAGATAATTTTCAACATTCACCCTTGTAAAACCTTATGTTCCAAATTTTTCCCTCATTCCCCCTACCCTCTCCTCTAGATGGCAAGTAATCCAATATATGTTAAACATGTGCAATTGTTCTAACCATATTTCCACAATTATTGTGCTCCTCAAGAAAAATTCAGATAAAAAATAAGAAAGAAAACAAAATGCAAGCAAACAATAACAAAAAAGTGAAAATTCTATATTGTGATCCACACTCAATCCCCACAACTCCTCTCTCTGGATGCAAATGGCTCTCTTCATTGCAAGACCATTGGAAATGGCCTGAATCATCTAATTTTCTGGGCTCTTGTCCATTTATCATTTTATAACTTGTAGCTGTTTTCATATTGTTGACGTCTCCTGAATGTGTATTTTGTTTTTCTCTGCCACTGTGTAGTTTTTATGTTCAAGTTATTTATTTGTTTGTTTGTTTGCTTATTTAATTATTGTAGTGTTTGCTCAGTTTCCCTGCTTGTTCCTTAACTTGAAATTTGCTCACCTTGGGGGTGGGGAGAGAAGAAGGGAGAAGGCATTTGCAAGTTTTGGGTGCTTATAAGATAATGTGATTCACTAATACTTAATGTGCAACAAGAAAATGGGATTTACACACATATATTATATCTAGGTTATATTGTAACATATGTAAAATGTATGGGATTGCCTGTCATCAAGGGGAGGGAGTAGAGGGAGGGAGGGGATAATGTGGAAACATGAATACAAGGGATAATGTTATAAAAAAAATTACTCATGCAGATATACTGTGAAAAAATTATAAATTAAAAAAAAAAGATAATGTGATTCAGGGAGAGGTATGTGTAAGGGACAGGTCAATTCTCCAAGCGCCTCCCCAGCTGTGGATCATAGCATCTGAAGGAGCTGCAGGGCAGCCTTTGCTGACACAGGTGTTGCAGACTGGGAATGAGTTAAATTGGAGACAGGGGGAAGAGGAGGGAGGTCAGACAAAGCAAGGGCTTCTCAGTCAGAGATGTCAGAGAACAGCAACTGCCTCTCAGTCTCCTTGTATCATTCTCTCACATGAGGAGATCCATTCTGCAAGTCTGGGTTGGATCTCCAGCAGCCAGTGTCAGGTGGTTCCAGTGTATTCCCACAACTCACATGAATTCCAACTGGTATGGTCACTGCTTTTCTGGTCTCAGTTCTCTTTATCCAGAAAAGATTACTCTAGTGCTCCTTTCAATGCTGGGACTCTGACCAGATCCCTTCTTTCCTAGAGACTAGTCCAAATACTAGTATTCTTCTCTGCCTTTGAACAGTAATTAGAGTCCTTGCTCTCTTGTAACCAATTGCAATATTTTGTTTTGTTTTGTTTCTGTCTGAGAAAAGCAACCCAGAACTATGTATGACAATAGAGTTGCCAATAAGTGCCAATTAGACTCAGTACCAGCATAAAGTCTCTTGTAATATCTTTTTGACCAGTTGTCTGACCTCCTTACCACTGCTGGGCTCCTGAAGCTTCTGTTGTTACTTCTGTTGCCACAACTATCTTCAAGGCCTACTGATGGCACTGACATTGTACAACCTCCCAGATGACCTTCACCCCGATATCACAATCCTCTTCTGCCAAGTTCCTAAATTGTCTTAGGGTGGTGTAGTGTGTGTGTGTATTGAGATCTATCTATCTATCTATCTATCGATCGATAGATAGATATTTATAGATATAGATAGATATAGATATATTTACAGATACAGATATATACCATATATATCACTACACTTTTGTTGGCTCTGGCACTCCAAATTTTGATTTGAGGTATTATTTTAAAGTTGTTGGGAGGGAAATATTGGGAGAGTTGGGTGTGTGGATGTCTCTAATCTGCCATCTTGTTGATGCCCCCAAAATAATTTTCTAAAAATATCCTTCTCCCCTTCCCTTAACTCAAGAGTCCTAGATTCTATTTGCCTCTAGAATAAATACAAAGATTTAGGGAATACATGACAACTCTTTTTAAATAACCGAAGGACCACTAGATGAACGAGGCATTATACTTTTTTTTTTTTGACCTTAGAGAGCAAGGTAAGGAGCAATAGGTAATTTTTATCTTAAAATTATTTTCAATTAGCAATTTTTTATTTTCTCTCTTGGCCTCTTTATTCCATATATTGAATAAACAAAAAAAAGGAAAAAAGGAAAAAGAAAAGCATAATATACCACATTAAGAAAAACAAATTTCTACATTGTCTCTGTCCAACATAAATGTTTCATTCTGCATTCTGAATCTACCACCTCTTTGGCAGGAAGCATGTAGCCTACTATATTGCTGATAATCAGGAATTATTACTTTGATCAGGATTTAACACCTTTTAAAGGTGTTTTATCGCAACAACTTTTTCCATCATTGTACAAATTATTTTCTTAGTTCTATTTACTTTACTCCTCATCATTTCATTGAAATTTTCCTATGAAATTGTCCATTTCATTATTTCTTATGTCACAATAATATTCCATTACATTCATCTGCCATAACTTGTTTATCCGTTTTCCAATGGGGGCCACTACCTTAGTTTCCTTGTTTGTTTGGGGGGTTTTGCTACTATGAAGAGGTGTTATAAAAACCTTTGTATATAAGAATTCTTACTGTCTTTCTTTGAACTCTTTAGGGTATGGGGTTAGTATTGCTAGGCCAATGGTATACATAGTTTAGGCAATGGGTAAAATGTTCATAGAGGGACATTTTGAGAACCTTTCTACCAGGTAATGAAAAAGTGGAATGATCTTCTTTGAGAGCTAGTAGATTCTCCAAGTCAAAACTGGGTGACCCTTTGCCATGATTTTATAGAGGGGTTTCAGGATTGGGTTGGGCTAAATAACTTCAAAAATCCCTTTCAAAAAAAGAGATTGTGTGATTCTGTATTTCTCAAGGTTGTGTTTCTGCCCATGCCCTTCCCCCCTCCCTTCCTACCTCCCGATCTCTCCACTCTGCAACTGATTTGTCCAACTCTAAGCACGTTTTCACATCCTCCTTTAATTTGATTAGTGACAGATGCTATTATCTGAGGAAATCTAGATTGCCTCTTCCAGTGCTAATGAACTCCTGTATGCTGTGTGTGGGGATTTCAGAACAAGATGGATTTATTAATGAGCTCCTAATTAAAGGGACAGTTCCAGAGATTTTGCTGCTTGGTGGGGTTTGAGGTAGGTTGGGGGATGAAGAGCAAGGAAGGATGTTTCTATTTCTTATAAAGATAGACATCCATTTTATGGTAAGATGAACATGTTTAAAACCGGGATTTAGATTCTGAAATGTCACAAAGTAGAAACAGAATCAAAAGTTACATTTAATTAAACAGGATCGAAGTCTTGGGGCTCTTCTTCTGTTGCTATGGGAAATTCTCTTAGCTTGTGGTGACAGTTTCAAGACCTGGCCCTCCCAGCTTGCTCTCCTTCTATTGTTTACTCTTTCCTCTCACTAGCCAACTCTACCCCAATTCTACTAGAATCTACCCTGGGCACAAAAATTTTTTTGTTGTAACTCTGTAGTCCAGTATGCTTTTGTTTTATACCCCAAATTATACTTTAAGGTCCTTCGGGGCATAGGCTACATCTCCAATGCCCATGAGGTTAATCGATATTTATTGATTTGAGACAGAAAAAAAAAAATTGCAGAATTGGGTCCAAACATTTGTATTTGCTCATTTGTGAGTAAGTTTGTGTTCATATTCCCCAACTTAATTTAAACTCTTTGATGGCACAGAGTGTCTCATTTTTTTGTTTTTGTACCCCCAGAGTCTAGAACCATACCTGATCCAGAGTAATCAATGAACAAATACTTGTTTAATGATTCACTAACCCAAATACATTGTTAATTTTTTTTATATTGGAAACTTCTCTTTATTCAGAGGTTTATATGCTATAGAATTACCAGAGTTGTGAGAAATATTTCAGATTATTTAAACATTCTCCCATCTCTGATATTTATTAGCTGTATGATGTTGGGAAAGTTGTTTGGGTTTTTTGAGCCTGTTTTTCCATTCAAAAATTCATGGCCATACTGGATAAAATCAATGGAGTACTTTAGAAACTTTGCATGACCACGAGAAAATCATCTAACTGTTGAGTCTATCTTTTTCTTTCCTCCACAAAATGGAGATAGTAATATTTATTGTTATCTTTTCCAATCCCTCTTAATGTTAATTCCTTCCCTCTGTTGATTATCTTCAATGCATCCTACCTATATCTTGTTTACACATAGTTGCTTGCATGGTATCTCCCCATTAAATTGTGAGCTCCTTGAAAACAGGAGTATTTGTTTCTCCCAACTTAGTTGCATACTTGGCACATATTAGATATTTACTAAATGCTTGATGACTGATTATTGTTGTTTTGAGGGAAAAAATGAGGCTCTTGTCATAACGATAATAATTGTCATTTAGGTGACATTGCCTCGAAGGTCTCTCCTTCCTGGGACACAGGGACTCTGATTCTGGGATTTATCCTGACAGGGGAGTAGGAACTGGTCCCTAAAAAATAAAGAGAATCAAGTCTTTTCTCACTGTCTCTTTAGCTCATTTCCCCCACCCTGGGTTAAGTCTTAGCAAATCTCAAAAGGAACACTTAGGTATAGTATATGTTTAGGGTCATTCCAAAGAGGATGAATAGAGTCCCTTCTCAAAAAGGTATTTAAGCAATAAAATGAAAATCAGGTCTTGAATGGTGATTTATTCTTTCCACCACAGAAAGTGTTTAAAATAGAAAAGAATTCAAAGGCATGTATTGACAAGCATGGGGGGAAAAAAACCTGACATAAAACAATTACCTATCTCACTCCTTATTCTCTTCTGGGAGTTGGAAGCATCTTTGTGGAATGGCTAAACAGATATTTGAAATTCACCTCAGGTTTGTACTTTTGTAGGGTCTGAGTCTTCTGGCCAGTCATGATATGATTTGAGCTTTCTTTTAAGTCTTTCCACTTTAAAATCCCCCTGGGAGGGGGTGTCGTGCTTTTCTGAGAAGACTTACTACCATGGAAATCACTTCCTTCTGGGAAGTTGGTGCCCAACCCACATTCACTCAATCTCTTAAACTTATGAGCTTACAATCAGGACTGGAAAGGTCCATTTCTCAGTGTTTCTGGTCTTTGACCTGGACTTAAGGAAGAAAAGAAAGAAGAACAAAATCAGATATTCAATCTTAGGGGAAGGGAGTATGTTCTTTCTGCCTTGTGCCTTTTAGCTGCCTTTATGAAGAAGGGGCTTGAGCTAGAGAAATGAAATCCTTTCCCTTCTCCCCTTTGCTGTACCTTGTTGGAAGTCCAAAGGAGAAAAAGTCCTGTCTCAAAAGAGAAGGGCTTAAAATAGAACCCAAGTCATTTTTTTCCTCATTCTTCTTATTGGATACAGAGTGGACAGCTCATTTTGAGCATCAACAATTATCCTTATAATAATAATCTAATAGCTCCTCCATTCCAGAGGGTTTTTTTTTTTGAGGAAAAAAAAATGAGATAATACATTTTAAGTACTTTGTAAACATTAGAATTTATACAAAATTATTATTATTATTATTATTATTATTAATCTTTGACCCAAACTTGTAATTGATGACCATTCGAGAGTTTCATGGTCCAATTTAAAAAGAGCTAGAAGTCTTGGACTGGTGGTTCAAATCCCAACTCCAATACTTATCACTTATATGACTTTAAGTAACCCATTTCCCCTCTGAGCCTCAGTTCTCTCATCTGTAAAATGAGAAGTTTGGAACAGATTTTCTCTACATTCTTTTCTAGTTCTACATTTGGGATTCCATGAAGAAGGCACATATCTTTTAGCAAGCCCAGAACACATGTCTATCAAAAAGGACAGAGAATATGGCCAGTTATGAGGGGACCTGAGCTCAGCAAACCATGGGATTCTCTTCATCATCATTGTTATATATTTTTATAGCATTTTTGACTGGCAAAATCCTTTATGATCTTTATCTCACTGAATCCATAAAATTGAATTTTATTTTAAAATTGAATTAAGTTATAAGAATTTAGGAGTATCTCCTGTTTTTTTTAATATTTTGGGGGGAGGGGGAAATAATTGTATATGAAACTGCAAATCTATTATTTTAATATTCCTTTTAAAGTCCTGAGTCAGACATTCATTAATTCTGTGACCACTGACACATTCTCTAACAATAGCCCTCAGTTTCTTCTTTTTAGAAGGAATAATAATGTAGGATTGTTGGAAATAACATCATAAATTATGTAAATAATTGCTGTCATTTGTATGGAATTCATAGATTTGCAAGGTGCTTTGCAAACATTGTCTAATTTATTTTTCACTTCTGTTTGCTTTTTAAAATTTAAGGATCTAGAGAAATGTGAAGTTTTTCCATCTTTCTCACCTCAATGCCTTTGTCACGTTATTCTTCTTGTCTAGTTATTCTCTGTCCTCCATCTAAATGCTGCCCATCTTTTGGGGTGCATCCCAGGTACCTTTCAGGATAACCTTTCAGCTCATAGCCCCAATTGTCCATCATAACTCATTTGTCTCTTCATCCCATGCTTTGGGAGATCTCTTGGATTCTTGTCTTTACAATTATTTCTTTTTTGGGCTGCCATTGAATTGTTGTGGATTTGTGTTCTATGTCCCCTATAATCCTGGTATTTCTGAGATTGCATCCGTCACAAGGCCTTCTACACATAGTAGGAGGCCAGTTAGCTCATGACTGGATCAGTTCTAAGTAAAGGATACCAATATTCCTCTCCTTTGTGTGCATAGCTGTTAGCTGAATCCATTGTGATTACTTCAGCTGGCTGTGTGATACATATTTCAGAAGACATAATGTGTGAGGGTTATGTCCGGAGATGTGAATCAATGGATTGTTCATCCAAGCCAGCCTAATTAAAACTAATTGTGCCTGACAGAATGAGTGGTTTTCATAGGAATGGATAAGGTACCCAGGGCAGGACAGCAATCAGGATGATGAGGGCACTGAGAACTTGGGTGGAAGTGGGATGGGAGAAAGGATTTCTATGAATAGAGCAGCATGGCAGTTAATTATGGGGAACTAGCTTGTTGCTGCAAATTTAGTCCTGAGTTTGAGGCTTGGGTTTTTTTTTTTCTTTTTCTTTTTTCTTCTGGATTTCTTTTCTGCTCCACTTTTCCACCTTTGCACTATGTTCTAAAATCCTCAAGAAATCAGACACTTCCCAGGACTCACTGGACCAGCCAGAGTCAGCAGACCAAATCTGTATATTGAAGCCAAAGGTAAGTACTCCAAGAAGGTGGCAGTGGCAAGGCATGGGTTCTATACTCAGGTTAGCTACCCGCGTAGCTTTGAGGATATCACTTTATTTTGGGGTGGTCTCCATTTCCTAACCCTCATAATTATCTTTTAATTCTAGTGATATTTCACCAAACTCAATGTTCTAGAACCCATAACTCTGTCTTTTCTTTGCACAAGCCATTCCCTGGATTTGGAATAGACTCCTTCTTCACACTTACATTTTGGAATAGTTTTCTTGTACTTCCCCAAATAATACTATTTTGATCTCTTCCCCATTTCATCTATGTAGTCATTAATATTCTCTTTCCTCAAATCACCCTGTGTCTGTAGGAACTGCTTTATTTCTGATTGAGGAAACTGAAGCAGTTAAGTGACTTGTCTAGGGTCACACAGCTAAGTGCAGACACTTAGGTCAGATTTGAACTCTGGCATATGAGTCTTACTGACTCTAGGATGCTCTACTCACTGAACCACCTATATCTTTAATGCACATTTTATTAATTTTTTCATGGAATATGTCATAATTTTTTAATTTTAATGGGATTTTATTTTTCTAAATACATGCAAAGAGAGTTTTCAGCATTCATCTATGCAAAAATTTGTGTTCCAAATTTTTCTCCCTCACTCCCCTCAACCTCCCTCCCATAGATAGAAGCAACCCAATATAGATTAAACATGTGCAATTCTTCTAAATATATTTCCATATTCATCATGCTGTGCAAGAAAAATCAGATCAAAAGGAGGAAAAGAAGACAGGAGGAAGGAGAAAAAAAACAAACAAGCAAACAAACAAACAACAACAGCAAAGGTGAAAATACTATCCTCTGAACCACAGTCTCCATAGTTCTCTCTTTGTATGCAGATGGTCTTTCCATCACAAGTCTGTCAGAACTACCTTGAATCATCTCATTGTCAAAAGAGCCAAGTCCATCACAGCTAATCATCACATAATCTTGTTGGTGTTCTGTACAATGTTCTCTTGGTTCTGTTCACATCACTCAGCATCAGTTCATTAAGTCTTTCCAAACTTTTCTGAAATCAGTCTGTTTGGGGCATCTAGGGGGCGCAGTGGATAGAGCACCAGCCTTAAATTCAGGAGGACCCGAGTTCAAATCTGGTCTTGGACACTTAACACTTTCTAGATCCTGGGCAAGTCACTTAACCCCAACCTCACAGGAAAAAAAAAAAGAAATCAGTCTGTTCATCATTCCTTATAGAACAATAATATCCCATTACATTTATCTACCATAACTTATTCAGTCATTCCCCAAGTAATGGGCATCCATTCAATTTTTAATTCCTTGATGACATATTTTATTAATTAAAATAAATGGATTGTTTCCTCAAAGTTTGATTCTTTAGAACCTGGATTTTATTCTCCCTAGAATCAGCCAATCAGTCAAAAAGTTTTAAGTGTTAATTAAGTGCCCATCAATTTCATCCAGCAGCCATCTGAGCCTATGAACAACTAGTGATTTCTACACGTTCCAAACTCCAATGCTAGGTAACAAAAACCCATCACTCTCTGAGTGGACGATGCCCCTTCCTTTCAGCCATAGTAGTAGCTTCATAATTTTCATTGGCTCTGGACAGCAAGGAAAAAGGTATTGGGGAGGGTCATAGGTAATAGGATCACTGGTTTTGAGCTGGAAGAGATCTCAGAGTTTATTTAGTGTCACTCTAATGTTACAAACAATAACATGAAGAAGCTAAGATCCAGGGAGATTAAATGATTTTCAAAGGAAGGATCACTGAGCTAGAGCTGAAAGGGACCTAGCTAGCCACTTGACAAGTCCAGTGTACTTGTTATAGAAATGAGGAAATGGTGATCCAGGAAACTGAGGAGACTTGTTCATGGTAGCATGGACCATGAGCTTCAGAAATGAGATCTGAACCAAGGATAAAGCTCATTTCCTCCCCTTGAACCAGTGATTCGGAGATATCTTATTAGCAACAGTATATGAAGAAAGTAGCAGGTCCTGATCACACAGATAAGGAAGGGGCTTTGTATTCCAAAAGCTACAACAGGGAGGTAAGTTCCTAACCACCATGGTTACCTATCTAAGAGATGATCAGAAGTCAAGTGACTGTAAGTCAAGAGCCAGAGTTCTGCACTGGGTAGTGTACTAGGTCTAAAATCAGGAAGAAATCACCCTGAGTTCAAATCTATTCTCAGACATTTATTAGTGACTATACAGGCACTTTACCCTGTTTGCCTCAGTTTCCTCCTCTGTGAAATGAGCTGGAAAAGGAAATGGCAAAACACTCCAGTGTCTTTGCCAAAACATCTTAAAATGGGTTGCAAATAATTGAACAGGATTGAAACAACTAAACAACCAAAATCGTGTAGAGCCTTCTCTTGCTCTAGCATAAAGCTCTGTCCTAGAGTCTGACTAAAAATCAATAATTATTCTTTCCATTTTCCTCTGAAAATGTCTTTGGGGTATTGTCGTTTTCTCATATCCTCCCTATGTCTCATCTGAAAAATCATCTCTAGCCACAGGTTCACAGGTTCATAGATTGTGACAGTAGAAAACTGGAATAGAGCCTCAGTGCTCATGCTGGAGTCAGGAAGACCTGAGTTCAAAAACACCCTCAAATACTTTGTAGCTATATGCCCCTAGGTGATTTATTTTAACTTTGTCTCAATTCCCTTAACTGTAAAATTGGGATAATAAAGCACCTGTTTCACAGGGTTGCTCAGAGGATCAAATAAAAAAAATATTATAGAACCTTGCCATAATACTTGGCACTTACTAGGTGCCCCTTACCTATTCCACCTTCCTTTCTCACTTAGAACTTGAAAGTACTTCAGGCTCATCAAATCCATTTTACAGTTAAGGGAAAGGACCCTAGTGATTTGCCCAATGGCATGGAAGATTACTAAGTAGGAGAAATGGGAATTTTCTCTGATCCACATTCACTTCCACTATGGGTTAGGGTTCAGGTCAGAATTAGAATTAGCACTGGAGTGGCAAAGTCACCACTGGGATAAAGATGTGGGTTAGGCTTGGAGCTAAGTCTCAAAAGTCATGTCCCTGACTTTCCATCTTGCTTTGGGTCTGGTTCCTTCTGCCCACTTTCTCCAACCTTGACCCTTCTCCAGAGAATTAGGAGATCCTGGAATAGAGATCATCCAGTTCAGCTTCTTCATTTTACAGTTGGAAATTGCCCAAGGTCACACAGGTAAGAAAGAAGAGCTAAATTTGAATCTAACTCCTTTGTCAGTCAGTTAACAAATACTTATTTAGTGCTTACTTTGCATCCGGCAGTGTACTAGGTGCTGGGGATACAGAGAAAGATGAAAATAGAGTGTCTGTCCTCAAGGAGCTCACATTCTAGTTAGGGATACATGCACAACTAAGTAAATAAAAAAACATATACTAATTGGATTGAAATTAATCTGGAAGGGAAAGACATGCAATTGCAGGGACCAGGCAAGAAATCCTGACAAAGATCTAATGGGTTTTCAATCCAGAAGGAAGCTAGAAAGTAATGGAAAGCTAAAAAAAAAAAAAAAAAGCTTCTTTAGGCTTCTTTTATTGCCCAAAGGACTATAAAACCGTGTGTACCCTTTGACCCCGCCGTGCCGTTACCAGGTCTGTATCCCAAGGAAATCATAAAGGAAGGAAAAGGGCCTACATGTGCAAAAATGCTTGTAGCTACCTTTTTGTGGTAGCAGAGAACAGAAAAATAAGTACAAGACCAATAGTTGGAGAATGGCTGAATAAGTTGTGGTATATGAAGGTAATGGAATATTATTTTCTATAAAAATGATGAACAAGCTAATTTTAGAAAGCCCTCGAGAGATTTACATGAATTGAGGCTGAGCAAAACAAGTAGAACCAGGAAAACATTGTACACCATAACAGCAAGAATGGGCGATGATCAACTATGAAAGACTTGGTTCTTCTCAGTGGTTCAGTGATCCAAGGCAATCCCAATAGATTTTGGATAGAAAATGTTATCTGCATCCAGAAAAACAAACAAACAAACAAACCAACAAACAAACCAACAAAAAACCAAAAAACCAAACCAAAAAAAAAACAACAACAAAAAACTGAGGAGACTGAATGTAAACCAACACATGCTATGTTCATTTCTTTTTTCTGTTTTTTTCCTCTCCCATGGTTTTTCCCTTTTGTTCTCTTCTTTCTCTTTCAAAATGATTCATAAAGCAACGTGTATTAAAATAAATTAGACTTTTAAGACATGCAGCCAGCACACTACACAGCCATGACTTTTAATGTGTCATCCCAGAGTCCCTCAGAAGGCTCTGTATGGTCATATGGGCAGTGATTTGAGCAATCGATAAAAATAACAGGGTGATTGTCAATACTTTCATTTCTGTCAGGAGCTAATGATGTAAATATAGTCAAGCCTAGACATCACGTCACTGATTTCTCAGTCATTAAGAGAGAGCTCAGGCTGTCCACTGATAAGAAAATACCTAAGATTTGTGTTAAGGGGAGTTGGGGCAGAGTAGAAAGGAGATTTGGGGGTCTGCTAAGAAATAATTGTCAAGGATTCTTTTAGTCATGGACAACAAGTTACAGTATCAAGGTTCCTTCTTTTTTTCTGCACTGAAAGATAGGAAAAAATGCAGCTCTGGATTGAAAATTGGGCTTGGACTCAAGAACTGGATTCAAATCCTGCTTCTGACATGTATACTATGGAGGATCAGGAATCAGCCATTTCCTGTGACTGTGTCATTAGCTGTGAAATGGAGATAATTATACCTATGCAAGATATTTCTGTATTTATGTATCCTAACCATGTAGGATATATGTACATCCAAATGAGTTGATTAAATGTGGATCACAGAGAGGTGTAGATAGATATGTCTGGAATATCATCCCATCTCTCTCTTCAATGGAGACTTTGATTCATACTTGAAGGAGAACAGGAAAATGGGGCCATGAGGCTTGACCACTCTATTCTCCTTAAAAGATAGAGGATTAGAATGATATGTGTCTTCTGCTCAAAGGATTAGTCTAGATGAAATAATGTGTAGTTTCAAGTTGCTTGCCCAGACACCATTTCTTAAAGGGGATGATATGTCCCAGTTTTTTACCAAATGTTTGTTGTTCAAAAGACCATTCCATACAGTAAATGGATAGCAAATAAAGAAGTTATACTAATTGGAATATGCTTGACAATACACAGAGTTAATGAATTCTCTCACTGGGAGCAAAATCACTGAGATCAACTGAGAGAAGGGGAGCATCCGATTTCACTTAAGGGGCTACTTAAAATCACCAGGGAGGCAAGCTGAGAAATAGGGATCTGTGGGGTGCTGATTCTTTTATATGTCTGCTTCTATCCAAAGCTCTGTATCTATCTGTTTGTCTTTCTCCATATCTGTCTTTGTCTCTGTCTCTCTCTGTTTCTCCATCTGTCTCTCTGTCTCTGTCTTTCTCTGTATCTCTCTCTGTCTGTCTCTGTCTGACTGTCTCTCTCTGTCTCTATCTCTGTCTCTCTCTCTGTCTCTCTCTCTCTCTGTCTCTCTCTCTCTCTCTCTCTCTCTCTCTCTCTGTCTCTCTCTCTCTCTCTCTCTCTCTCTCTCTCTCTCTCTCTCTCTCTGTCTCTGTCTCTGTCTCTGTCTCTGTCTCTCTCAACATCTGTTTTGAAACAGCAAACAAGGAGCAGGATTCTTCTCGCCCCAGTTCTTGTACCAACTCTTTCCTTCACACTGGCACACAACACTGAGTCATCATCCTCTTTGGCAATAAGCAGAGTCTTCTGCAAATATAATGGACTTGAACCTTGGGTTAAATCTTTCATACTTTCATATCTCCCCCTCAGGGTTATTGTGAACTTTCAGAGAGAATAACATTCATGAGAAAGCTTGAAAACTTCCTAGGATCATAGATGTAGAGCTGGAAGGAACCTTTGAAGCCCCTTAGTCCAATCCTTTTATTTTATAGATGAGATAATGGAGGTCAGGGGAGGTCCATGGTCATACAATTAGCATTATAGGATCAATGATCTACAGCTGGAAGGACCTTAGAGGAAATATAGTTCAGTCAGTAAATTATAAATGAAGAAACTGAGGCCTGGGGAAGTTAAATGACCTAAAGTCACAGAGGCAATAAGCATCCCAGACAACATTTGAACTCAAGTCTTCTGACTCACTTTTATTTCTGCTACACTACGCTGTCTTCTAGTTACTATTGTCTATACTTTAGAGTTTTAAATCATCTTTAGTATTCATGGAAAGACAGCAGGATTGGAAAAGGAATCTTGATTCGTATGACACATCCATAAATGCGGCGTCCAGAAGGGTGAGGTTGTGCTGGGCACTGGTTTGTGCCTGCTCATTCCCTGCAACTCATTCTCTTCCACTTAAAAGAAAAAGGGCAGTTGTGGGATGTTTACCATCCAATGCCCAGGAACGCAAAGCCTACAGAGGCCCCTGCTAAGGCCACAAGGTGATAGGGAGCAGATTATAGACATTTTTTTCCTAAATAGCCAGTGGTACAAGGGTATGATCCTGCCCCTGGAACAGCAGCAAGAGGTAGAGTAATGAGTCTTGGGTGATAAGGGCAAAGAAAGATACTATTATGTTAGAAATTAGTCCCTATTATGGAGAGGATGAAATATGGGTCATCTTCTCTCCCTCCTATTTGTATTGCATGGCTGATTGAGGAGACAGGTCCCCACCTTGGAGAGCACCAACCTTGGGCATCAAAGATCTTTTCAATATCCCAAGATATGTGTCAGAGGTAAACATTTTACTCAGGTCTTCCTGACTCTTAAACCATTCCCCTGTAAACCAAATCTTCACGGTACTATTTATTCAGTTTTTTCATGTCTAACTTGGAGTTTTCTTGGCAAAGATACTGGAGTGTCGTGCCATTTTTTTCCAGGTCATTTTATAGATGAGGAAACTGAGGCAAACAGGGAAAAGTAATTTACCCAGAGTCCCACAGCTAAGTAAGCATCTGAAGACAGATTTAAATGCAGGAAGATGGGTCTTCTGATTCCAGACCAGAGCGCTAACCGCTGTACCACCTACTTGTTTCTATATTTTTGTATCTTAAGTATGTAAACCTAGAAGGACTCACTTTTCTCCTCTGTAAAATGAATGATTCATATGATCATAGATGTAGAGTTGGAAAGATTTTGTAAACTATCACTCCAATTTTAAGTCACAAGCATAATAAATAGGTAAACTCAGGATTTGAACCAAGAACACATGACTTCAAGTTTGGCATTCTTTCACTACCACCACCACCACCATCATCATCACCACCTTATCAATATGCTCATTACATTATTTTCCCCAATTAATAAGCAATTATCTTCGCTTCTTCCCATGGTCCCTCTCCTCCAAATGAGAAGAAAACAATTATAACAAATATACAAAATCGAGAAAAGTGAATTCTATCAATAGCCACCACCAAGCATATGTCATGTGCATCCGGGGCCATCACCTCTCCTCTGAGCCCTTTCCAGCCTCAGAGGTCCCTTATGGCTCTAATTCTGTATGGCCTTGAGATTCTATTCTCGACTGAATGTGAGCCCATGGGGGTGGGGTGACCTCTGTACATATTAGTTTTATTTCCCAGAGGCAGAGCCTACCTTCTGAGAGACTAAGAAGGCTGACTTTGTCTGGTACCTTTCAGTCTCCACTTTCATCACCCTGCCTGCCAGGGATTTGTTCTTTGTCCCAGTCCCCCAGGGACCAGCTTTTGTCTGGCTGTAACTAATCTGTGCTAAAGTATTAACTATTCAGTATTTAGGGTAGAAGACTTTTGAATTCCAGGGCTAAAGGGATGAGTGGTGGAACTTCAGGTACTCTGCATATTTAGGACAGAAATTAATCACCAGTTGCCCCTTGCCCCTCACCCCACCCCAAGAGAGGAAATACATGTCCTGTGTACTTGGATAATAAGCTGATGGCTCAAGGCTGACGCCCCAGGACCTGGCTCCATTGGAGCAACTTAACTTCAATTCCCATTGACACAGCTTGTGTTTTACATCCTCCCAGAGGAAGCAGACATTTTAGGAAACATCCAAATTCAGCTCATTTCTGGCTCCCTCCTAGATTGATTCAAATCAGATCCCTTACTACTAACCAAAGCTTCTGATAAGTATTTTAAACATTAAGCATATGCATTGCAGGAATATAGAAGAACCTGTCTGAGAGTAAGTTCAATGGCAAGATAATAGAACCAGTTCCTTTTTCCTTTCCAGAAAAGTCAGCCTTCCTCCTGCAGCCTTTATTATTATTATTATTATTATTATTAATGCTGATGGAATTTCTTGTTTTTACAGTATATCTGTTCCCCAGTAAATCTTTGTCCCACTATAGTCCTAGAACTACACTTCAAAATAATGAATTAAAAAGAGAGGGGGAAAAAAAAACAACAACTATTCAACAAACTAACCAATGGAACAACTGAATGGAGCAATTTACACAATGCCATATGCCCACCATCCCCTGCCTCTGTCAAACTCAGTCAAGCTTGGCCATTGTTGTTGTTACTGTTTCCACTCTCGTTGCTACAGTTACTGTTTCCTGGTTCTTCTTACTACACTTTGTATCAGTTCATATAGTGCTGTGTATAATTCTCTGTAATCTTCAGGCATCACTTCCTAAGGGTCAGAAATATTCTATTAAGTTAATGTTCATTACTTCATTAAAGATTGCCCAATTGTAAATATTTTATTTCCAATTCCTTCCTCTCTCTCTTTCTCTTTCCTTTCTTCTTCTTTCTTCTTGTTCTTTTTCAACAATCGTTGACTTCTTTGTCTCTCTTGTTCTTATGTGTATAGACGCAAACTATTAATAGGGAAAGACTCAGTAGCAAAAATAGAGTGGAAAGATTTTGGTAAAGAATGCCCCATCTACTTGATTTTCTCTTCTCTAGTCTCAGATCATGCATTGATCACCACATCCTAGGCACAGGATCTGTCTCAGCTGCAGTTCTATTTGGGACAGCTGCTACTGCTACTATAGATACTGATAGTTCTGTCATCACAATCTTGGACATGACTCTCATACCTTCAGATCTTCTTCTATTTTATTTCTAGCAATCTTGGCTCTTTTCCAATAAGCAAATGAATTTTGGGACCTGGCACTATAGAGAAATAGGTCTTTTTCTATCATCCATTTGTCCTATGCCCGTAGCATCATGAGAAAGTGATTCTTTTCCTATTCCTGTGGTTTTCTGCTGTGCATATATATATATATATATATATATATATATATATATTCTGAATTATTATTCTGAATATATATATATATACATATATATGCATATATGTATATATATATATTCAGAATATATTATCTATGTCCATGTCAAAAGCTCTAGATAATTAACAAAAAAATCTGGGCTAATGAAAAATAGGAAGGAAAATTCTTTTTAGAATTTGAAATGTGGCTTCAGAAAACCTGATGCATCCTAGCATTGCTACTTGATAATTGAGAACTCTTTTTGATTTTTGTTATTTAGTTGTTTTCAGTTTGTCTGATCTCATTTGAGGTTTTCTTGGCAGAGATAATGGAGTGGTTTGCCATTTTCCTTTTTCAGATTATTTGACAGATGTGGAAACTGAGGCAAATAGGGTAAAATAACTTGCCCAGGATGACATAGCTAGTAAATATCTGAGGCTGTATTTGAATTCAGGTCTGTTGACTCCAGGCCTGTTGTTCTATCTACTGCACGACCTACCTACGTGCACCTTGGCTACATCCATTTGCCTCTCTGAACCTTAATTCCCTCTTCTTTGGAATGGAACTGGATGGGATTACAACATGATTTCTAATGTCCCTTCCACTTTTCTCTACATAATCAGGAAATAGTCTAAAAGTTCCAACATGGAATCAAAAAAAATTGTAGAATAATCCTATCTAGAGCTAAGGTCATAGTGAAGTTCAGAAGGAAAGCAGAAACAGCTGGAGCACACCTCTGTCCTTTGGTTTCAATATGTGCTTGCCATTGCCTTAAGAGTAGGAGGACACTATTAATCAGATGATCCAGAAGAATCAGGGAAGAGTTATGGTCAAACAGTTTAGAATGAATAGGGTAGTCAATACAACTCACTGATTTGATTGATTCTGCCTTCCTCCCTCAAAATCAAATAAGTTCTTTCTTTTAATGAATGGTTTACTAAAGAGACTGCAACAAGAGGTGTTTGGGGGAAAATGCAAAATCAGATAATATGATGTTGCAATATCTTAAAGCATCATTTGTGTGAGTTAGAAGCATTCAATGTACAAACCTTTAACGGGAAGTCACTCAACGGCCACAGAAGAGCCAATGACTCTGATACCAATTCTATTGATCCATCTCCTTGGAGTGGAAGTATTTATTCAAGGTCTCCTATTGGTGAGGGACTGAGATAATAAGTAGCTCCTGTTCTCACAGAGCTTTCCTTCTCACTAGGGATGCAGGGTAGAGCTAGTCTGTTCAAATCTGAAAATGATGATGATAACATAACTATAATATGCCCAATTTTAATCAATTTAACAAGCATCGATTAAGTGTCTATTTCATGCCAGATTTGACATAATTTTCCAAACTGAAGATCTATAGAGCTGTTTTGCTTATCCCATTGTTCTATGCCTGTAAAACCTGGATAGTACCAGTGCCTTGTCAGGAAACTTAATCGTTTCCATTTGAATTGTGTTAGGAAGATACTGAAGATCTCCTGGCAGGATAAGATACAACACTCTTTCTTGAACTAAACTGCCAAGCATTCAAACTCTACTGCAGAAAACAGAACTTCATTGGACTGGCCATATTGTTCAAGTGGCAAATGTACTCTTGCCAAAAAGATTTATTTTATGAAGAACTCACACCGGGAAAGTGCTCACAAGGTAGTCAGAGAAAGAGAAGAGAAAAAGGTTCCATGCATGAAAGGCTGATTATCCAAAGGAGAGGGTGCAGGAAATGGAAGGCTACTTAGGAGAAATAGTCATAGGTTTTCAAAAGATTATCAAAGATTTGTCTTCAGTTATACATGGCGTCCTTGTAACCAAGTAAAGGTACAAAACAAAATGTCTATCTAGCACATTGATGAGAAAATCAGAGTCTCCAGAGATGTTGTTTAGTCATATAATGACCTCATTTGAAGTTTTCTTTGGCGGAGATCCTAGAGTAGTTTGCCATTTCTTTCTCCAGCTCATTTGACAAATGAAGAAACTGAGGCAAGCAGAGTAAAATGACTTGCCCAATATCACACAGCTAGGGAATGTCTGAATTGAATTTAGGTTGTCCTGATTCTAGGCCTGACACTCCATCTACTGAGTCAACTAGCTTCCCCTAAGATGGTAAAAAAGCTTTAAATCCAAAAGTTTTATCTGATCTCTTGTTGATTATATTTGCTCTTCTTTATCTACAATATGCTGAATATCTTTAAAGTGGTTACTCTGAACAATTTTAGTATAAATAGTCCCTTATATGATTCAGCCTCCAAAGGAAATCAGATCTTGCAATACTAGTAGTGAGCCCCCTGCATTCTGAATATTATTTTTATTATTTATCTCTAGTTATACGTAACTCGAGAGTGTCTTGTTCTTGTCCAGAATGATTAGTGTCTGCTCAGATAAGCATTTCTTGTCCTTTATATGGCCAAGAGCAAGGTGTTCCTTTCAAGGATCCTAGTGATCTCCCTCTTATATTAGTAAACAGCTGGATGAGTTCAAGACCCTGCTCCTTTTGAGCCCTAGTGGGTTCAATGGCTGATGATGAGCTCTGACTCCCAAGGCAGTCTTTCATTAGACTCCTGCCTGAGTTACTTGCTTCTGTGGCTGTGTTCTTACTCTATAGGAGAAGAAGCATTAGCAGCCACAGCTGTGTCACTTGGGAACAAGCTTTGTGTCTTTGCCTTTTGAGAGATCTCTGATGGAGGATGGGTAGGAACAGAAATGTCGCTAAGTATACACACGGCGTGGAGAACGACTGTCCCGATATTTGTATATGTCTTTTTTAGAACCATATAACCTGTCCCTGCCCCCATACCTTGGATTTAGTATAATATTATCTCTGTGAATTTGTAAAGAGTATGGATTGTTTATGTGATTGTTTGTTTTCTTTCTATATATTTAGCACCTAGTGCTGTGTGGGCACTAAATGAATGCTTATTGATCCAGTTATTGATGAATTAACTCTGATTTCCGGAATCCCTACTATTAGCTGCCTCAGAGGAGGTGTGAAATATATCCACAAAAATAAGAAAATTAGCCATTAAGATTGAGGGGGGGGTAGGAAACATCCCTCTAAGATGTCATTTCCCCCCCCTGAATTTAGAGATTTCCACTACTCCAAGCATACCACACCAGATCTCCTTTGGGTGAATTTCAAAATTCCTGCCATTTTATGGAGAACTATATTCTACTGACCTTGAGAGAGATTTCTCTCCTGCGGGATTCCCTCATTATTCAATTCCATCAAACCCTGCAATCCAGCATTTTAAGCTTGCCAACTTGAGAGACTCTTGTAAATGGGTATATTTCCATAAACCTACACAATAGGACTAATTGCATGGGCTTACAATGTAATCCTGAGGTCGTTTGATTACTAGCTGGGTTCTACCATGAAAGTGCACATTAATTATTTAAAAGATGGACTTATAATTATTGTAAGCCTTAAGTAATTACCTATAATTTTGGCAAGTGTTAGAAAAACTGATAGTCTAGCAAATTCAGGTTTTAGTCATTAGGAAGCTCATAATTACATTTAAATTGCAAAATGAGAATTATGCAATTTATCTCCCCAATAATGCATAAACATTACAGTGATTGTAGGTTTTAATGGACTATATTATTACAAGAGAAAGCAGAGCAGCTCTGGGCAGTAAGGGGCAATTTAAGTCCACCCCTATTACATTTCATCTTAACTGCTGATCCCTTACTGGGACTCTGTCCACTTTGTTCCACCAATGAGTGTCTATAACTACGATGTTCTTTTCTTTTCCCATGAAATTGGGGGGTTTCTTAGGGGGAAGGTACAGAGAGAATCTAAGGGATATAAAATTATAAATATCAGAAGGCTGTAGAGATGAGTATGTACCAGTTAAAGCAAGAAGCACATGTTCCATGCATATGGCACTAGTTTACAAAACACATTTCACAGATATTCTTTTTTATTTGATGCTCATAATATCTTTTGGAAGGGAAACAGACCAGATATTATTATCCCCATGTTACATATATACAAACTGAAAGTCAAGTTAACAAGCATTTATTAAGCACCTACTTAGTACTATAACCTCACCAAGATACAACAAAAGGCAAAAATAGGCCCGTCCTAAAGGAGCTGAGATTCCAAAACAGGAGACAACTTGAAAACAACTATTGGAGGCAATAAAAGAGGGAAGACTCCAAATGGGAGGGAGCGGTCAGAAAAAGGCAACTCATAGAAATTGAATTTTAACTGAAACATGAAGAAAGCCAGGGAAATCCAGTAAAGAAAGAGAGCCAGTCATGGGGGACAACAAACACCAAAGATCCTGAACCAGGAGCCAGACTGTCATGTGCAAGGAACAGCAGCAAAGCCAGGGTAGTTGGAAATTCATAGTGAAAAAATAGGAACACTTCATGAATTTGGATGTCATCTTTGCATTGAGGCCATGCTAATCTCTGCCTCATTCCAATTTTAGCAAAGGTGCTGTCACAGTAATACAAAATAAGGTACTGAATATAAGAAAAGTTAAGTATAGACTATGTGCTGATATTGTGTCCTTTGAATTTTTTCCTCCTTGTAGAGGAATGGATTGGATTTTTACATTCATTCATTCGTTCTTTGATGCATTCATTCATTGGTTCCTTTGTTCATTTATGCATTTATTCATCCAACAAATATTTTATTCCATTCAATTGACTAAAGACTTGTTAATCACCTACTACCATGTGAATAAAACGTATATTTTAAAACACAATTACATGACTTTACTTTGGCCGACTATACTTATTTATTTCTTTTTTGAGGGAGAGGAGGGAAGTTATGAGTGGAGAGTTGGAGAGAGTGAGGTCAATGATATTGATGACAAAATAAGGAAGGAAAAAGGCATTAATGAGACATTTAATAAATTCATGGTAGAGAGCAGAAGAAAGTTCAAAAGGGGATATTAGTATTAAAACTACCACATTAAATTATGTAATTATGTTTTTCTGCTCTTATTTTTCTATGGGAACTTAGAGATCTGTTAATGTTTTTTCAGGTTTAGAATAAGGAAAAAGAAACATTTTAAAAATAACTTCCTACTTGCCTAGGACTGTGTTAAATACAGAAGCAGTACATTATTGTGGCTGAGAAAGACCTGTGTTCAAGTCCTACTTCTTACATATAGGTTCCTAATATTCTAGGTAATGTCCTAAAATTTTAAGTTGCAGAAAAGAACCTGGCTTGTATTCTAGAGAGTTTCTTTATCTGAAAGTTCCTTGAACCACTGTAATCACAGACCTGATCTAGGAATACTAATAATAAATTCTTTGAATTAATAATGACTCAATAAATGCCACGGACAGAAATAGAACAAAGGAAAGGCATTTTCTTAATAGAATGGGGGCTGAGCCAATATCTGATTGAGAAATTCATATATCTATATAGTCTCTATCTATCTATCCATTTATCCATCCATCTTATTCATCCATCATCTTTCTGTCTATATCTATCTATCAATGTCATAGATCAAGAAGAGAAGCAATAGCATAAAGAAGCAGGGCTAAAAGCAAAGAGGAAGCCAGATCTGAGAGCCAGAGAGCTTAGTAATTTTGGGGTGTCCTGGTATTGGATAATTTAAATATGAAAGGTAAGAATTGAGCATTTAAATAGTACCCCCAGTCCTTACTCCCTAGTAGGCTATACATCCTCTAGCTGCTACAAATAGAAATAACCATGTCTTATGGCTTCAAGTATCATGCTGTTTCTCTTATACTACACTGTTTCTGCTACTTAAAGATGATCCAATTTCACATATATGTATTGTGATCTCTTTTACCTCAATTGCAGAGATTTACATTAAGCTACTTTTTTTTTTTATTTCTTGGGTGGGAGTAGCTTCTGTTGTATTCTGCATATTCTTTAAGTATAACTTATAATTAGGTAGTTGATGACAGAAGGCTAAAAATAAAGAAGAAAATAATTGGCATTATTAGCTATTAAGACCATACAACATCACTCTTGGCTTATCTGCAAAATTCAATAAATAATTGGAGTATATCTCCATTCCAGAAATGCTCATGCTACACATAGACAACATATTCTAGGGGCCTGGAGTGAAGAAATGGGTTACAGAAAAGAGTGGAGAAACATTACTTTATACCTAGAATTACTGGGTGACAGTTTTTCACTGAATGAAACCAATCTCTCTGAGACCTAACTTTTCAAGAAGAGATGTCCTGACCTGATTTTCATTCCCATCCCTAATTGTTCTTGAGCAAAACTCATTTTGTTGGAATGGAGATTACCCAAATTTAATTGGTTTATAGCAGAGGTTCTCAAACTACCGCCTATGGGCCAAATGCGCTGGGTTATGGCAAATGAGCTGAGGGGTGGAGACAGAGTGTGAGTTTTTTTGTTTGTTTGTTTGTTGTTACTGTAATCTGGCCCTCCAACAGTCTGAGGGACAGTGAACTGGCCTCCTATTTAAAAAGTTTGAGGACCACTGGTTTATAGGCTAAGAGATAGCAAACATGGAAACCAGGCAGATAAATGACATGGCAACCATTCATGGAGGTTATTTTCATGGCAAGATTTGGTTTAATTCTCATAAATGTTTTTGCATATATGGATAAGGTTGGGAGAAACGGGTCTTAAAACTTGTTGAATGCTCTCTTTTACCTCATCTAAAGCTGTATCTCATTGGCTTCTGGGACCTATAATATCAATCATATAACTTGGTGAATTTAATTTCTTTAGATGACTTTAAATTCTACTGGTGGTCCTATATTTTGAGGAACCTCATGGTGCAAGGGAGACAGTGTGGAAAAATGGGAGGAGCCCTTTCTGTCTTTAAATCCCACTGCTGAAGCTCTCTGCTTATCTCATCAGAGGTAAGCCCGTTCTAGTTTCTGAATCTCAGTTTGCTTGTCTATAAAACAATGGAGTCAGACCAGAGGCATCTCGGCTTTCTTTCAACTCTAGATGTGGTTCCATTCAGTTTTTCATTCTTTGTTCACTTGGGTTGTTCTCTGTGTCTTATTTGGAATTTTCTTGGCAAAGACATTGGAGTGATTTGCCATTTCCTTCTCCAGATTATTTTACAGATGAGGAAACTGATACAAACAGGCTTAAGTGACTTGTCCAGGGTCACATAGCAATAAGTGTCTGAAGCCATATTTGAATTCAGGAAGAAGAGGCTGTCTTCCTGATTTCGGGCTAGGCAAGCTATCTCTTGCACCACATAACTGCCCAACTTTAAATATATAATCCTTTGATATTCCTGTAGAGTAATAGACCAAAATTTTCTTGGTGCTCCCAATAGACAGTGCTCCAGTTCCCATTTTCATGCCTTTATATTGGTTGTCTCCCTTGCTCAAGACATTGTTCCTTCTCAACTCTTACCCCTTCTAGACGGAGCTCCCTTGTAGCTCAGCCGGAGTCCTTTTCCTTTATTCTTTATGTACTTGCTTATACTTATAGTCACATCTCCCTCATTAGAATATAAGCTCTTTGAGGGCAGGGGCTTTTGTACTTATTTTCTTGTGTCCCCAACATTTTTCACGGGGTCTGGTACATAATAAGTGCTGAATAAATGCTTGTTGACTGATACATGTATATGGTAACTTGGCTTCCATTCCTGTTTTCCTTGGAGGAAAAATGCCTTTCTTTACACATCAACTGTCGACTGGAGTGGTTGCTATGGGAAAATTGGTGAGGTTCCCTGGTGGGATAAACACTATACTCTGTTCTAGGTGAAGAAATAGTCTTTTGAACCATTTTAAAGTTATTAAAGGTTGTAAGAGCCTCCCTCCTGCTTTGAATTCCTTTTACAATGCCCAGGCTAGAAGGTATCATTGATTAGTTGGGTAGGATGGCCTCCCTTTCAGAAATGAGGAGCCTGTTCGTGGGCCGTTTTCCTCCCATCCCCCAGCTTCTCAGGAGATGATAATGAGCTCCTGGAACTCTGTGGTGGAGAGTGAAGAAGACTAGACTCAGCGAAAGGCTGGGGGAAATATGTGGAGTCAGGCTCTCAGCAACAAACAAATTAGTGAGAATGAGGAGAGCTACCAGTTAGCTATGTCATTAACCCCAAACCATGTGGGTTTTTAATGAACCAGTTAATGAACCTTTCCATTACCGAAAGGGGGTACAGGAAAAGTGAGGTTATGCTTATAAACCTGATGGAAGGACTCCAGATAGCAAAATAAAATAAAATAAAATAAAATAATTCCTTTTTTCTGTGCCATATTCTATAGGAAAGAATAATGGGTTTAGAATTTAGAGATTTAAATTTGAATCTTTGCTCTCTCACTGGTTTCCTATGAGATGTCAGTTAGCTCACTTAACTTTTCTGTGCCTCAGTTTCCTCATCTGTAAAAAGAGGAGTCATTATTAGATAATCATTAAATCTAGATCTATGCAATATGTATTATTTTTATTCTATCAAGATTTTTTTCTTTAAAAATTTGAAAGATTATTTGGTAAGAGAAGTTATTTCACTAAATCTCATATTTGTTTTTTTTTTGGGGGGGGAGGGGGCTGAGGCAATTGAGGTTAATTGACATGCCCAGGGTCATACACCTAAGAAGGGTTGAGTGTCTGAGACTAGATTTGAACTGGGGTTCTGCTGATTTCAGGTCTGATGCTCTATCCACTACACCACCTAGCTGCCCCATCATATTGGTTTTTAATAAACCAATTAGTGAACCTTTCCATTATTCATTTCCTGTACAGTTCCAGAGGACAGAAAACCATGATTCAATCAGTGGATACACATTTACTAAGCGCCTACTGAGGGCCAGGCTCCTAAAATACAAAAACAATAGTGAAAATGATATAGTCCCTGACCTCAAGGAGTTTACATTCTAATGAGGGAGACCACAAATACATATATAGGTACAGACAAAATACAAACACAGAGAAAATACAGACAAAATGGATAAGTGTAGCTTTAGGAATGTTATAGCAAGGCAGATTTCAGGTCAATCTGAGAAAGAATTTTCATTTTTTCCAACTTTTTAAAAAATAAAAGCATTTTTTCTTTCTTTTTGTTTTTTTTTCAGAGTTGTTGTTATTGTTCACGTATTTCAATCATGCCTGACTATTTGCAACCCCCCATTTGGGGTTTCCTTGACATAGATACTGGAGCAGTTTGCCATTTCATTCTCCAGTTCATTTTATAGATGAGAAACTAAGGTAAATAGGATTCAGGTGACTTGCTCAGGGTCACACAACCAGTAAAGATCTAAGGTCAGCTTCAAAGTCATCTATTTTGCCCTTTGCAACAATAAGTTGCTTCCTAAGGGAGGGAATTCTCTTACCAGACTGGACTCCTTTTCTGTGTCTTCATCCTAGATCTCTCCAACTCTCAAATTCATACCTTGGGAATATCTCGTGTCTCTGACTCTTCCTCTGATTGAATGCTCTTCATTTTTGTTGGTTTTTTTGTTTTTTGTCTTTTTTTTTTCCTGACACAATTGGAATTAAGTGACTTGCCCAGGGTCACACAGCTAGGAAGTGTGTCTGAGACCAAGTTTGAACTCAGGTCCTCCTGACTTCAGGGCTAGTGCTCTATCCACTGTGCCACCCAGCTGCCCCTTGAATACTCTTCTGAGAACTTCCATTTAAGGAGGAGTGCAGGTCAGCCATATCTGCATTTCTCACTAGGATGCATTTCACATTGCTACCATACCCCTAGATGAATATCTTTTCTGTGATGAATATCTTTATCTCCACCCACTCCCCTTGTTGAGATTGGGGATGGAAGCCTAAAAGTTTGGGGTCACAAACCGGTATCATGAGGTGTCTCAAAAGAATTTGCAGGCTTGAACCCATTTCCTAGTCCAGGAGCAAAGTTTATTGTAATTGTAACACCATTACAAGTGGGCTAAGTTCCATAAGAAATCACCAAAGTCCTAAGAGAGAGGAGACCCCTTTAACCAGCTTTCTATCATGGACATGCTAATTCCATGGCCCAAAGGTGTGGTCTCTGAAATCTGGTTACCACTGACCAACAGATTATCTATTTTACAGTCAGCAATGAATCTGAGGAGTGGTCTATTCAGAATCAGAGAGATTGTTGTTCTTAGATTGGGAGTGTGGGAAATCCCTGAGGCAGACTCCAAAGCCAGGAGATTTAGGATTACTGACTTATTGTTAGAATAGAAGCCCCTCCTAAAATCAGGGGGCCTCAAATGCTCTGTGACATCACCCTCACTCACCACTTCCTTTTCTTCCTTTTCACACTTCCCTGTGTGTGTTTCACCCATGTGCTTTGCATTGACTTTTTGCTCTTCTGTACAATGTGAGCTCCTTGAAGACAGGGACCATTCATTCCTTTTGCTTATATTGCATTCTGTCAGGCAAATAATAATAGCTTCATTAATGCTTATTGACTGTTGACTATTTCTGGAGAGATCTGAGCAAAGCCGAATGACCCAGGGGATATTATTATAAAGAGGATTCCTGAATTCTGTAAGAGGTTGGAGTGCTTGATCTTTTAAATCCCTTCCAAATAAAATGAATCTGGTTTTTGTTTAGGGATTTTATTCCATATGAGTCAATAACTTCGCCTCTCAAGCTCATTTTTCTCACCTACAAAATGGAGATGATAGCATGTTTTGCAAGCCTTAAGGCACTATCTATGTTAGATATTAATCCACTGAGCCCTGCTAGCCATGTACATTACTGGAGGTCCTTGGGGATTGGACACTAGGTTAGCAGAGTTATTGATCCCTTGTGGTCTAGGAAGAAAAGTGCTTCATAGGCTTCTATCTGGGGCACTTGAAACTTTGACTTATTATATAAGCAATGGAAGCATAATGAGGGTAGGGATTGGGTGGGGAGATTATTAGCTATTGGACCAAGAATCAACAAGTTTTTGTTTACCCCATAAAGTACCTATGTTGAGGAATGGCATTCCTTGTCTTCCTCTCCAGGAACTGCCTTCCTTTTGCTATTCCAGCTCTCCAAAGGCCTAGGGTCAGCCTAATAAGATCAAGCATTTATAGAAATTCCTCATGAGTAGGGAAGAGGGGGCAATCTCCCTTGATAACTGTACTATCTTAAAAGTGTTTGATTTAGAACCAAAGGAACTTTGATTCTCTTCCTTCCTTCTTTTTTTCTTTCTTTGATTTTTCCTTCCCTCCTTCCCTCTCTCCCTCCCTCCCTTTCTTCCTTCCTCCCTTCCTTCCTTCCTTCCTTCCTTCCTTCTTTCCTTCCTTCCTTCCTTCCTTCCTTCCTTCTTTCCTTCCTTCCTTCCTTCCTTCTTTCCTTCCTTCTCTTCCTTCCCTCTCTTCCTTCTCTCCCTTCCTTCCTTCCTTCCCTCCCTTCCTTCCTTCTCTCCCTTCCTTCCTTCTTCCTTCCTTCCCTTTCTTCCTTCTTCCCTCCCTTCTTTCCTTTCTTCCTTCTTTCCTTTATTCTTTTCTTTTTTCCTTTCTTTCTCAAAGTCATCTTTCTCAATCACCAGGACCAATGTTCTATCAACTGTGCCATATATCTGCCCATCTTCTTCATTCTTATAGCCTACCTCAATGCAGAGCTCAAGCATGAAAATGGCAAACAATAAATCAATGTTTGTTGAATTGAATTGAACTTAGGCTTATCCTGACTTAGGCCCATCCAAATTTCCTTTTACTACTGGATCATCAGAGACAGCCCAGACTATTGGACCCAGAACTGGGCTTAAAGTCAAGAAAAGTCTGTCCTTAGACATTCACAAATCCTGGAACCCCAGGCGGTTTCATGGGGATGGCAAGCCTGAGCCATCATCAAGCACTTTGGCAATTATCCAGGAGTTGTCTGCTATAGTGTAGTCTCATCAGTCTAACTGGCAGGAATCTAAACTGAAACCCAATTTAATCTGTTCAGTTTTCAGATGGGGAACATGAGACTTATACATAAAATAAAGAGATTGCAAGAATAAAATTCTAGCAAGTTAAAACCCTTGTCCAAGGTCACACAGGTACCATCTGTGATTTGAACCCAAGTCCTCTGGCTCCAGATCCAAGGCTTTTTGCATATTGCCCATCTTGTTGGTTTTAGAGATGAGAACAATGGTGTTGTTTGATAATAAATATTGAGTAATGAGCAAAGAACACCTCCTTCCTCTTAGTCTGATGCACTGCCCACCCTACAACACTGTCTTTTGGATGAAAGAATGAGATACTCTTGTGCATGCTCTGCCAGAGGTTGTCCCTGAGATACAGGATGCTAATTACCACTTGGCTCTTTGGTTCCAGGGGTGGGGGTTAAGTTTCAGAGCTGAATGCATATGGAAATTTGGATTTTTCTAGCCCTCTTCAGCACTTCTATAATGTCTATCAAAAAAACCTAGCAAAGTCATTTTCACAGATTAATAAAAATTAATAATACATAGTCAATAATTTGGCCCCATGTTTCACCCTGCATGTTTCTCCCTGGGAGGCCAAAGTGTTCTTGAGACAATGCTTCTCTTAAAAGAAGAACCAGCTGCTTGGTTAACCAAATCCATTCATGGCGGAAGGCATGGGCTCCGCCATCTCCCTTACTGAAGGTCTGTCCATTGACTGGAATGGGAATTAGAAGTTAGCTCTGATTTGCTCTGTAGTTTAAGGTGAGGGGGGCTTTCATGCTCTGTGACTCTGAGCTAGAAATGTGCCAGGGGACCTGACTCTGCTGACACAGGGAAACATTTAATGGCTGACTTGCCATTGTTATTTTATATGACTTTTATTTTTTTTCAGTGTTACCTTTAAATGAGGGGCTGGGAACCTTGTGGACCTCATGCCTGGTGTCTCTTGTAATAGGTAAGGCCTCTCAGGGAATCCAAGCTGGTGCTCCAGAAGGGCTTGTCCAATTTGGGATAATGTCTGTATCATCTTCCAGCATTCAATCGTGTGTGAGTGCTTGTGTGAGCGCGTGTGTGAGCACATTTTCCTTCCCAAACCACTAATTTTTATTCTTTGAGGCAACATGAGTGATGACTGGAATTTATTTTCAGCTTTCTAAATTTGAGCATTACTTTTGGGTACTAGATGATTACATCCTTTGTCTCTCCCTGCTCCCAAGTTGGGTAAGCAACACAACTTGGAAGGCAGTGTAGCCCAATAGGTCACAGAGTGAGGGAGAAGATGTGCATTCAACTCCCAGCTCTGGTGTTTATTAGTTATGTGACTGGGATGAATCCATTAATTTCTTTGTGCCTCAGTTCCATCATTTGTCACAAGAGGGGGTTGGATTCCTTCTGACTCTGAAACCTATGATTGTAAAAGTTTCTTTTGACTAGAAACTCATATTAAAAGAACTTTTCCCAAGTGTTCCTTCTTTTTCCTTCTCAATCTCTCTCCTTCACCATCTGGTGCTATTGGTTTTACTGATACTACATCTCCGAAATTCTTTGGTTTCCTTTTATACAACCATAAGGCTACCATCTTGGTTCAATCTTCCATCTTTTCTTGCCTAGAACCTTCGACTGGCCTCTTATCCCTTATCCAAACCATCCTCCTCTAAAAAAATGATATTTATAGGTCATTGGTCTGATAACGAATGATTCAAAGACTGACATTAGAATTTTTGTCACACAGGGAAGAGCTATAAGGGACAAAGAGAGAAGACAAAGGAGGAAAGACACTTGTAAGGATTGGAAATTAGGGGAAAGTTTCTCAGTCATAATAGGACTTCTTATTCATTGGGACAAATTCAAATAAGGTTGTATATGACACTAAAAGTGTCATATTGGGAGATGAGGTGATCCATCCTCCAGAGGATGCTCTGTGTCAAGAGAATCATGGGGACAGTCATGCCTTGTGTAGGCATAGGATATTGGGAGACAACTGGGGTGAGGTATAGAATGCACAGAAGGACCCCTTCCCTTCCTACCTCCTTGATGTCAGTATCCTAAGAACAAAGTTGCTCCCTCTGAAATTACAACTGAAGAACTTAAAAGGATCAGGTAGCAGACTTTAAACCAAGTTAATCCCCCCCCAAAAAAAACCCATAATACATAGCAAGGATCCAAGTCATGGACTTGAGCCTAAGAAAATAATATAAAGACTCTGTTATTGGAAATGGGGTGCAATTCAGGGACCTCCTCACTGGAAAATTAATAGAACTAGGGTACACAGACATGGCAGAATTTGCAAACAGGTTGACTGAATGCTTTGTTGTTGTATTTTAAGTTTCCTTATATTCTCTGTCTGGAGCCATATTTCGAGATATTAACATAGTTATTCTCCCTTGTGTAACTCCTTTGTCAAATGCCTCTTATAGGGAAGTTGGGGAAACTATTACTGCCTCTTTACGTTCATAGAAGTCAGGAATTCAAATTGTAATTAATACCACCCATGATTTTCTGCTTCCTTTTATGTGTTGTCTTATAATTATAAACTCCTTGAGGGCAGGAAGTGGTTTCCTTTTTCACATCTATTTCCAACCCCCTCTCCTCAACATTTAGCATAATGGCTGGTTCATAGTAGGTGCTAAATAAATTTTGATCCACTGATTGACAAGGAGAGAGCCTGTGCTTTGGTTAATGGCACTCTCTATGGAGAAGATAAAGAGGGCAGAGAGAATCTTCTTTCCTATTGGAATTGCCAACTGCCATAGGATAAAATAATCTAATTGTCACTTTGTGATTAGTGGATGTGGAAGTAGACTGGATAGAAGGTGAAAGCATAAGGCCTCTTTCTTGAGGGAAAGATTTTAACCTTTATCTTTCAAAGAAAATGGAGAGAATTCTGGGGAAGAGATATCATTAATTATTCTGAGTGGACTAAAGGTTGGGGTCTCTATTCTCAGAAGTTAAAGAGCCGTCATCTGCCAGTACATTGAGGACTTGCAGCTCAGCTGTGTTCATTCTAACGGCTTAAATGCAATAAATAATTATCCTTGTCTTTCTTTTATTACTGATTTCATTGTCAATAAATTACATAGTTAAGAGCCTTAATATTTATTTAATACTAAGAGATGAAGGAATTTAATAGAGAGAAAAATATGAATAATTCTTATTGCAACTAATAGTTATGGATAACTAAAATATATTGAGTTAAAATGACTAACTAAAAGACATTTATTAAATTACTGATATTTGATGAACTGTGGTGGCTTGGAACTTGGTTAATGGATATGTCAAAATTTTAGTAATTAATGGAGAAATATACGAAAATATCCTTGGATTACCCTAGAGATTGAGATGAGAAACTTAAAGAAAAGAATAAGTCAAGGGACAGGTAGAAGTCTCAACCATAAACAAGGTTGGTGAGCCTACATAAACCACCATTACTATTTCTCTCCCTAAATTTTGTGACATTGGGGTATGCAGCATGGGATTCTGGGAAGAGAACTGTGGAATAGCTACAATATGTTAAAGGAGCCACTGAGTCTAAGACCTTCTTTTTTTATATGTGAAGAAATGGTTGATTAGAGAGAGTAGATGACTCATTCCATGTCATGGGGTGGAATGTAGCAAGTGGTAGCATGATCCAAAGTTAGTAACAAAGTTCAGTGCTCTTTGTCCCACACCAGAAAATGTAAGTTTCAAATCTACGTATCATACTTCCCAGCGGTGTGAGCAAGGGAAAGCCACCTGACTACCAGAATCTTTATCCACAACAATAATAATGATCTTTATTATCACTGTTATTATTGGGATTTTGGCCCTGTGACTTATTGAAGGGGACTCTGAGTATGGAATTCTTTTCCAGTGGCAGAGACTGATAATGAATCATATTATAAAGTTTTCAGTCGTTATCCGAATCACGAGAGATCTAATTCCTCTAAGAATAGGAAAAAGGTCAGCCTTTTGTCCAATATGCCAGCTACCTTGTACTTTCAAAAAATGGGAGATTAAAATAACACTTATCCATCTATCTAGCAAGCTCCAGAATATTGGCAAAATGGATGACTAATGCCCAAGGGAAGAGAGGACATCTATTCATCATGGCTCCCTGGGTGCTGAACCTCAGATAAATATTAAGTATTGGATGTGGAATTAAAAGACCCAGGTTCAAATTCTTCCTTTGGTACTTATGACCTGTGTAAATTGGACAACCCATTTAATTTCTCTCCGTCTGAACTTCCTCATCTGTAAAATGAATAGGTTGGGTGGACTCGATGGCTCTGAGGAACGTTTCAGTTCTAGATGTATGATTCTGTGAATTAAACCTCCTCCTCTTCCACTTTATGATTTCATGCCCCTGTTAGAAGAGCTGATGGCTTCCTCCTCAGGTGCCAAAGGAAAAGGCTGGTGACATGGTCTCTAACAAGACGTAGCAGAAAATAAGGCAAATGCTGAAACATGGGTGAATATCTTTCTGTTTTATTGGTGTTGTTTGGTCATGTCTGATTCTTTGTCAGGCCATTTGGGGTTTTCTTGGTAGAGATACTGGAATGATTTGCCATTTCCTTCTTCAATTTATTTTACATTTGAGAAAACTGAGGCAAACAGAGCTGAATGATTTGCCCAGGGTCTCACAGCTAAGAAATGTCTGAGGACAGATTTGAACTCAGCAAGATGAGTCTTCTTGATTCGAGGCTTGGTTTTCTATCCATTGTACCACCTAACTGCCTTCACATAACCTGTTCCCACAGTTGGGCCATTGATTGAGAAAATGAGTTGTTTGACTGTTGGCATCAAATATAATGGAGAAAAAATATGTAAAGAATCGTTTTTATAGTCAGAACATGAGCAGTTCGACCTCATCTGTGTCTAATCACTGGATTTTTTTTCCTTGGCATTGTTAATGGCTGTTAAAAATGTGCAGAAAGGATCAATCTTCTTTGGGTGGATGCAAATTATTCAGGAAGGATGCCAACCATAAAATGGATATTTTCAAGATAAAGTAAGAGAATCTGTGACCTAGGATCATGAATTTCAAGCTAGGAGAAATTGTAGTAGTAATCTAGTTCTCCACTTCATTTTTGTAGGTCAGGAAACTGGAGCCAGAGAGGTTACTGGACCGCTCCATTCCTGTATATCACAACCTTCCAGCTCTCATCTCTGGCACTCTCCCATTCCTCCTCATCTCCATCTCATAGAGTTTTCTGTTATCTTCAAGACTCACCTGGTGCCATCTTTCCATGAAACCTTTCATTGTATTCCCAACTGTTGGCAATCTTTCTCCTTAGCCTATGTTTTAGTTACTGTTTGTTTATTCATTCATTCATTGATTTATTAACACTTTTCTGCATATACTTTTATGTATACATAGATTCATAGATTGAGTTCTAGAAAGATGTCAGTTCATATTCTTAAACTTTTTCTGCTCGTAGACCCCTTTTTAACCCCCCAAAGTTTTCCATGACCTCTCTCACTCTCACTCTCTCTATATAATACGTATACAAATCAAATCTTTACTCATAGTAAATCATAATTTTACAACTTCCACATCCAGTTACAAGACCCCATGTGGGATTCCAAATCACAATTTAAGAAACTGGGATCTAATCTCTTCCCTTCCCCCCACATTGTTCTTTTTTTTTTTTTTTTTTTTTTTTTAAACAGATGAGGAAATTAAAGCCCAAATAGCAGGATTTGAATCCAAGTGTTACGACTTTATGGCCAGTGTTATTTGTACTGTGCCAAAGAAATTATTCTGAATGAATTCCTTTTCATTTCTTTCTCTTTTTTTAATCTTTGTAACCTCAGCACTTAGCACAGGCACTAGAAACATAACAGGCAATCAATAAATGCTGGTTGATTTATTGAGCCAGTTGATTTATGATTCTCAATTACCATTGCCCTGCATAATTAATTAGTATATAATGTAGTTGGTTGTCTATGTATATGCCATATTCCCCTCTTTTCCAACAGACTACAAGGACTTGGAGGGGGCAGGTAACATATGATGGAGCATAGGGTTCCGAATTTAAATTGAGAAAATCTGGGTCCTCTAAGTTTGGTTCCAGGTTCTGTGGCTTCCCAGAAATATGAGTCATTTAAACTCTTCAGGCCTCAGTTTCCACATCTGCTAACTAAAAGGGTTGAATTGGATTAGAATTGTGATATATGACCCATAATACTGCCAAGTGCGGAACTAGATTAAAACATCATTGGAAAATATTTATTGAAATAAATAAAAATACACTAAGACAAAGATAATATAAATATAGGATTTTTCTGAGTCAATATGTGGTCTGAAGGAATCCTTATTGCAGTTTTTATTTGAGCTTAACCCCTTCCCCTACACTAGGTGAGCTCTGAAGTCCATTCCAGTTCTTAATTTATGATCTGTAACTCATTTTTTTAATATCCAACACGTAATCTAGTCTCTTGTATGTAGCCCAGGCTTGATAAATATTTGTTCAATTGAATTGAAATCAGCTTGGAGAAGAAGGAATATCTGCTTCTTTCTCTCTTCTCCCTCCTTCCATTCCACTGCTGCTTTTCCTATATTTCCTAATGAGATAAACATTGTATTTTAGTGTCCAAGATAGAAAGCAGGGCAGGAGAATTCATGGGATCATAGATCTTGACTCTGGAAAGGATTTCCAAATGAGGTTTTTTGTCTTCAAAGAGTCAGAGCATTATTATTATTCCCATCCCTGGACTACAGTTGAGGCAGTAGACAATTAAGTGACTTGGAATCACTTCCACGTGGGGGGATGAGGGAGGGACATGTTGAGATTAAACCTGTTTCCCCTCAGAATATTTTGTAGTATCATAAAATGATAGATTAGAGATAGGTTACTTAGGGAACCTATAGTCTAGCCATATAGTCATTACACAGATGAGGAAACTGAGACCAAGAGAAGAGAGTTCATGTACTATGGTTCTTCATTCCATAAAACCAACTCTCCTCATTTTCCAAAGCAGGAGAAACTGAGGTCCATACACGTCAAGGGATTTGCCTAAAGTCCCACAGAGAAACAAGCAGATTCAAGCTCAGGCCCTTTTTATCTTACCCATTTTGTTCTTATTTAGTTTATATGCAGAGGCAGTGTGGCTAGAGAAGTGGTCTCAGAGTCAGGAAGACCTGAATTTAAATCCAATTTTTAACAGAAATGGCTGTATAATGGCTGTCTCTAAATTTATTTACCTTCTCAGTGCTCTAGAAAACTTCTTGAGTTTATAATTGGAAGAAAAAATATCCAGAAACTGCATTTTTTAAAGGGAGCTCTTTCCATTAAATCATAGTTCTAGGTCTTATTTGTTTTATAGCTACTTATATAAATATGTGAACATGTCTCCCGTGAGAGAATGTAAAGTCTTTAAAAGTAAGGATTATTTCATTTCTTGGATCTGTATCCCCAAGACTTCTCACAGGGTTGTTGTGGGGTCAGACCCAATTCTATATAAATACTATGTTTTCTTTGCAAAGATACTGGGATGGTCTGCCATTTTTTTCTCCAGTGTGTTCCTATCACAGCTCTCCACTTGAATCTAATTCATTTGTGTGACCTCCCCAATGTCATGGTCCTCTTTGAGAATGAAGGACAAACAACCACAAACACAGCAGCCACAGTGTGTCCCCATTTTATAGATGAGAAGGCAAATAAAGGGGCAAGTGATTTGCTCAGGATCACACAGATAGTAAATATCTGAAACCTTATTTGAACCCAGATCTTCTTGATTGTGAATCCAGTGTTCATCCAGCTGCCCAATAGAGACTTAATATTGATTAATTGATTGGCTTCAGAACCCCTATTCTTTCCACCATACCACTATCTTCTAGAAAGTTCATGCTCAATATTTTGGGAATTATCTGCTGGTAACACATTAGCAAAGTGTCTTTTCCTTTCTTTGGATTAAAATGAATATGATTATCAAAATTTTATTGGCTGCTTCATAAGGCACAATGATTGGAAAGACTGGGAATGTTTAATCAGAGAGGGCTCAGAGATCCTGGGAAGGGCAATTTCTGCCTTGGATCATGAGTTTGGTCAAGTAGAAAGAACATTAGTCTTTGAACCAAATGACCTCCATTGAAATCTCAGGTTCCGCAACTTATTACCTGCCTGACCATGGACACATTACTTCATTTCCTTGAGTTAAGATTTCCTGATTAGTTTAATGAAGAAGTTGGAGTAGACAAGGGATTCTTAAACTGAGACCTGGAAACTTTTAAAATATTTTGATCTCCGTATTTGAATAGAATTGGTTTCTTTTATAATATTATGCATTTTCTTTCAGAAAATTAAAAAACCTTTCTGAGAAGAGGTCCATAGGTTTCATCCGTCTGCCAAATGTGTTCGCCGCACATAAAAAGTCAAGAACCCCACGACTAGGAGGTTCTCTGGGGTCCCTTCTGGTTTTAACATGCTAAGCCAACTCAAATCTCCTTCCAGCTCTGAAAGTTTATGATTCTATTAACTTGGCTGAATTTATCATCTATAAAGAGAAGGGCTTGGATTTAATTACCGCTAAGGTCTTCTCTCATTCTCAGTCAATCAATAAATATTTATTAAGCATATACTATATACCAGGGACTCTGCTAAGTGCTGGGGATACAAAAAGGCAAGAGATAAGCCCTGGCTGCAGAAAGCTTACAGTCTAATAAGGGAGAATTTAAAAGATTGGGGTTGTTCCTGATTTATTGTTTCTCTCTCCAATCACCACTATGTTAGTTGGAGCAAGTCGAAAGGAAAAGAGAGAATCTTTGCCCTAATTTTTCCCCCAATTTTCAGGGGATGTATAGAGGGGACTCCTTTGGTTAGGGATGGAAGGGAAGGGCCCTTATTTTATTCCCTGCTCCCTCTCCCTATCAGAGCTGTTGGGAGGGAGCCAGACACAGCAGGGTGAGTGGGAGGAGTGCCAAGAGCACTTACCAACGAATGGCAAAGGCAAACGTAGCTCCCCACAGTCCTATCCCTCTCCAGCTTGTCTAGGTCTGAGAAAAGGCAGCTGAGCCTCATTAGCCAGCCAGCCAAGCAGGGCCGGGAGCCTCCGGATACACTAATGAGCCAATTAAAGGGAGTTTACAAGGGAGCTTGGTCAGAAGAGGGGGGAGGAAGGGAGGTGGGAGGACAGCTGAGTGTCTTTTTTGAGGAGGGGGAATAGGACACGCTGGAAACTCAGCTGTAGAGACAGAGCTTAGCCTCTGATCTGGCCTAGCTCTTCAGCTCAGATGTGGATAATCAGATATGGACGATCAAATCCCACTGCAGATTATGAGAGTTAGGGCATCAAATTTGCATCTTCAATTTAACCACTGAAGGTGCCTTCCCTCTCCTTTATCTATGTGTGGTGCTAGAGGCAAGCAAAATAGCATCATGGGAAGAGTAGAGGTCTGGGATGCTGGGGAGGATCGTTGGAGTCTAGTCGAATTGGAGTGTGATTCACAGCCTCTTCCCTCTCTGCTGCTCAGATTTATTATCCATAAAATAAGTGTTGGCCATGATGACTTCCCTTTGACTTAGTATTCTTAGCCAGATCTGTGAGGAGATTTTGGAGTGTCCATGAACTTGAAAAGGAGCCCACATATGTCTATTTCTGTAGATAAACATGCATACATCTATTGTTATATATGTTTTATATATATATATATATATATATATATATATATATATATATATATATATATATGTATATACACACACACATATATATATAACAATAGATGTATGCATGTTTATCTATATACATATATATAGTTATATACATATGATATATGTATATACTATATATAATATATGTGCTACAGACTAGATATAAAATATAATATATACAAAATATATAATGGAATATATTATATATAATAATGTGTTGACCTCTAATTAAATATAGCATTTCCTTCAATTACGAATTAAGACAAACACAAATCTTCAGAAATGGTTCATATGCTTTGGGTCACTGACAAAGGAAGTCGTGATACAAAAAGAAGTACATAATTCCTATTTGAGACGCCAGCATATTCCAGAAAGCATATCCCATGTTTCTGAAGAAGGGAGGAGGGGATGGGTGGGGGAGGGAGTAGTAGAGGGAGCTTGGAAGGTATCTTGGAAGAAAGATTGGAGAGATTTCAGAATCTCTCATCTCTTTCAAATAAGACATTTGATAGGAAGCAAGAAGGAGGGGGTCAGGGTGGAAAGAATGGGGGCAGGAATTAGGAGAAATTTAACTGTGGTTCTAAGTCAGATCAGGGTGGGGCTTTCTATCCATTTCTGCCCTGTCCAAGGAAGGCATCTGACAAGCAGAGCTTCTCCTACAGGCTCCAACATTCTAGGGTTCTTTCTCAGTTTACCTTGGAATTGTTCTTAAGCAAGTTATGGTCGTTTCCCTCCGACGCCCTCCCTTGCCCTCTCTTTTTTTGTCCCCAGCTTTAGTTTCAGACAGTGGCTGGCACCTAGTAAGAACAAATGATCTTACCCTCTCTCTGACCCCACGGCCAGCTCTCCATCCATTCTCCTAGCTATCTCTCCTTTATTTTTAATCCCAGAAGCTGAAGCTAGAAAGCCCCTCAAAGGCCAACATTTTTATCTCCCCCTCCACATCGGCTCAGAGGAGCGAGCCATCTTTGGACAGTTACACAGCTAATTAGCCAAGCAGGGGTCAGTTCACCAAGTTTCCTCCTCAGTCTGGAGTTCTTCCCTCTTCTTCGTGTTGTCTTTCCAGGAAATTAACAGAGACTTGGACTAGGTGACGGAAACTCGGGGCACCAATAGAATTCAGCACAACATGAAGACCATTCTTGACCTGAACATCTGGATCTTTTGATAAATATCTCAATAAGGTGGGGAGTCTCTCTGCATGAATTCATGTTTCATTAACCTCATGCAGCTTGATTGCCAGACATGGCCCAAGAAGGACTGTGGCGTCTTCCAATGAGGGAAGGAACAGATCTGTAAATTCACCATCTCCCGGAGGCTGGCAGATGAATTAGCATCAATTTGCAAAACAGGCATTATATCCCCTGGGTTTTTCCTGGAGCCTAATGGAGTCTATTTAAGAAGCCTAGTTTGTCCAACAGATTGGGCTATTTAAGCAAAGGTCAAGACCACCCTGGAAAGAGCATGCCCTCTAGACTCAGGTGAAGGTGGCTTTTGAGGTAATTCCCGAGCCCGTGGCTTGGATTTTCTACATCAGAGCTATCAAACACTCTCAAGTGTGATCCAAACTAGATTAAAATGTTATTTTTATTGATTTGAATGTGTTGATGTATTATGAAAAAATTATATATAAAACCTTTTGTGGTTTTCATGGTCAAGATGCAGCCCCCCAAAATCCTTACACGCAGGTGAGTGACTCCCATATCTAGAGTTGACATCTTTGATCTATACCGTCTCTTTAACTGGTGGGCCTGGAGAAATGATAGAGGAACCAGTGTCTTTGTCAGGCTCGAGTTGCGTGGCTTCAGTAGGTTTGGTACCCCTAGATAAAGAGCTAACCGGCATGAGCCAATCATGAGGCTGCTTAGAGCATCACCTGGGTATACTGGCTCATATCCTAGCTGAAATCTAAGCTAAGGGTTTATAACACAGGATCCATGGTCTATGTATAGATTTCAGGGAATCTGTGAATTTGGATGAGAAAAAAAATCACATCTTTATTTTCACTAACTGAAATTTAGCATTTCCTTCAACTTGTTCAGTCTTGTCCAATTTTTCGTTCCTCTATTTGGGATTTTCTTGGCAGAGATACTGGAGTGGTTTGCCATTTCCTTCTCCAGCTCATTTTACATATGAGGAAACTTAGGTAAGCAGGGTGAAGTGACTTGCCCAGGTTCACACTGATCGTAAATATCTGAGGCAGGTTTGAACTCAGAAAGAGGAGTCTTCCTGACTCTAGTCCCAGCAGTATTGGCATTCCCTAGCTCTCCCTTCCTTCAATTACAATTACAATTACATTATTCATCCTTATTTTTCAAAGAGGTCCGTTGACATCACAGGCAATGTCTTGACTTAGGAGTAAATTAGATTTAAGTGAGAAGAGTCATTAGCCTTCCTCTTTCTTCCAGAGTCATTAAGGCCCAATGACAGGACAAAATAAAGAAGACTGGTGATAGCCTGGGAGGCAGTGGATGCCCTTAGTGTCTTTGATATTTGACCAAGTTTTGAGAGCTCCACAGCAAACACTTCAGCTGCCTTCATGCCCACTCATCCACCTATTCCACCAGGGAAAGTCTTCACATGCTTGGGGTAGACACTCCCCTAACTTACCAGCAGATCTGGGACCAGTTACCCTCATTTGCCTACCATTAGTCCTCAAACTTTTAAAATAGGGGCCAGTTCACTGTCCCTCAGACTGTGGGAGGGCCGGACTACAGTAAAAACAAAAGCTCACCCTCTGTCTCCGCCCCTCAGCCCATTTGCCATAACCCGGAGGCCGCAGAAACATCCTTAGTGGCGGCATCTGGCCCATGGGGCATAGTTTGAGAACCCCTGGCCTAAACCATAGTGTAAATAACTTCCCATGCTATAGTTTATTGAAGCCACAGGTGAGAGTTGAGTGCCAGGTAAACACCACAGGTAGATGAGCAGCCGTGAAAAGGGCTTGGCAAGTCTTAACATCAATAATCTTCCCTGAACATCTCCCATATGCCAAATGCTTAGATATTCAAACATTTGCATATGTATATATATATGTCCATATACCAATGCATATGTGCATCTATTACATACATATTATTTTCCCCCAAAGGAGCCTATAGACTTTACCAGACTGTTAAAGGAGTCTATGACAGAAAAAAAAAAAAAAATTAAACCTTTACTATGTGCTAACCATGCAATGGGAACTGGGAGGCAATGCCTTTGAATCTTTCCTACTATTATTCCTCCTGCTCCCTGGAAGTCAAGGAGGCAAGGTCAGCACTGAGTCTGAGTTACCTCTAACTCCAGAAAATCTCTGAAGCTGTCCAGCTTTTAGGCATCATTGCCATACATCTGAGGCTGAGGACAATGCAAGGAGGTAAGAAAGTCAGGGGCATAGGCTGTCATCAGAATTTCAAGGCAGGGGAGTCAGGATGTGAAAAGAAAGGAGAGGAGGTGACTCTAACAACAAAAACAACAACAACAACTACTACTACTATTACTATTACTACTAACACTACTACTATTATCACAACTATTACTACTACTACTATTACTACTGCCATTACTACTACTACTTCTACCACTATTATTATTACTATTACCACTACAACTACTACTATTACTATTACTACCATTACTACTACTACTTCTACCACTATTACTATTACTACTTCTACCACTTTTACTATTACTATTACTACTACTACTACTACTACTACTACTACTTCTACTTCTATTACTATTACTACTACTACTACTACTACTACTACTACTTCTACCACTATTACTATTACTATTACTACTTCTACCACTTTTACTATTACTACTACTACTACCATTACTACTACTATTACTATTACTACTACTACTTCTACCTCTATTACTATTACTACTACTACTACTACTAATCTGGTATTTTAAGATTTACAGGACACTTTACATGTATTATCTCATTTTATTCTCCCTGTGAAGTGGGTACTTTTATTATCCTCAATTTACAATGAGGAAATTAGGGTTGAAGAAAACAAAGTATGTTTTCCAAGTAAGGTTACACAGGTAGCACATATCTGAGGAAGAATTTAAACACAGTTCTTCTTGATTCCAAGTATAATGCTGACCACTAAACCATCTAGCTGCCAATAATATACGTAATAATCACCACAGATCTAGGCCCAGTCTCTCTCTTGAGTTCTTATGCCGCATCATTAATTGTCATTAATTACTAGACCTTTTCACATCCTGGTATCCCCTAGCATCTTCATGCTGGAATTTCTTTTCTTTCCCTCCCAATACTTCCATCTTCCAAACTTTCCAATAATTGTTGAAGATACTTCCAGCCTCTCAGTTACCTATGCTTGGAATATTTTTCTCCCTAGTTCCTCATTCTCACTCACCAAACATATTCAATCTTTTGCCAAATCTTTCTTCTTTTGGCCACAAGTTGAATTCACTCCCATCCAGGAAGCTTCTTGTATTACTGTGAAATTAGAGACTAATCACAGAGCATGGGAAGTTAAAAGTCCTCAGGTAAGAGTGGGTAAATGGCTAGACCAGCATAAGATCATTGATCAAATAAGATCTCATAGAAAGTGACTTTTGAATTCACAGATATTTGCTGTTGTTTGGGCCACTCCATTATTTACCAGATAGAAAACCAGATTTGGAGTCAGGACAATCTGAGTCTCAAATACTTATCATGTTACTGATTGTTGGTGAATCATTGAACCTCTGACTCAGTTTCCTCATCTCTAAAATTAGAATAACAACACCCACTTCCCAGGGCTGGCTTAAAGAAAATGAGATATTTGTAAGGCACCTTGCAAAACTTAAAATCTATATAAATGCCAGCTGATATTACATCTCACTAGAAAGGGACAACTGATGTACATCATGTCAACCCAGTTTCCTTATCTCTAAAAGGAGGGGATTAAATGAGATAATCCTAAGGACCCTTCCCTTCCAGCTTTAAATCCTATGAGCTTTCGAGCTCTACCCTCCCTCCTCCGCCCACTTTTCTGGGCTTTCTCCTATCCTAGTAGCTGCAGCAGAAGGGAGATGACATCACTGATGGCAGCAGTTTATTCTCGCTGTCCAGAGAATGGCAGCCCGCTGCGTTACAGGGGAGGGCTGCTGGAGACAAAGCAAAGGGGACAGAAAGAGGGTGGACAGTTCTGGCTGGATGAGTGCTTTGACTCTGAGGGAGCCTCCTTTAGTAACAGAGCTTCATTCCAAGTCATCTTATTATCAACAAAGGAAATGTCAACTCTCTAGGCTATTATAAATAAGGCATGTTTAACCCTGGGAGTGAATGGAAGAGGCACAGAGGGTTTCTGAGCCCCTTATCAATTAAAAACAGCTGTGCTCTCCCCACTGGCCCCATTCTCTGCTGTCCAAACATATAGCACTAAATGGAGAGTGGGAGGGGGCTGCTCATCTGCTTCAATATGTAGTTATTGAGTACTTGGCACTGGGGGCACATGGAACAAAAAGGTTCCTATTCCCTGTCTTCAAGGAGCTTCAAACCCACAGCCAGGAATGGAAATGAGTTCTTATGTGAAATGTGGACACTAATGGTCGCGGATCCTTGGAGTCCTGGTGCATTTCAGGGTGAAAGGGGGCTGCCGACTCCCCCTAGTTTATTGTTTTTATTTTGGGAGGGGGAGTTTGTGAATCCATTAATGAAGAGAATTGCCACCGTGGAAGCTCCTTGGGCTGACACAGAGAAGCAAAGAGTCTGTAGCTTGGATCTTACAGAGCTGCTTGGGACATTGAGAGGTTAATTGACTTACCCCCAAACACGAAGCCAGTGTTGTATCAGAGGATGGATTTGAGCCCTAATTTCACTCAATAATCAGTAAGCATTTATTATGTTCTTTCTGTATGTCAAGTCCTTTCCTAGGCCCTGGAGATTCAAAGACAAGAGTAAAATGACCCCCACCTTGAATAAACCCATATTCTGTTACTGGAAGGGACATTAACAACTAGGTGGCACCGAATTGCCCAGTTTAGTCAGGAACTTCCTGAGCTCTCAGACACTTACCAGTTGTGTGACCTTGGTCAAGTCACTTTACCCTTTTTGCCTCAGTTTCCTCATCTGTAAAATGAGCTGGAGAAGGAAATGGCAAATAGTATCTCTGGATCACAGAGAGTCAGAGGTGACTGAAAAATTGACTAACCAACAATAAAGGTAAATTACTTTCCCTCTTTGGGCCTCAGTTTCCTCTGAAGATCTGGGTTCAAATCCTGCCTCTAATACTTAATATCTTTGGGCAAATCGATTCATCTGATTGGACTCAGTTTCCCTATTTGTAAATAAAATATGTGAAATAATATCCAAGGTCCTTTCCAGCTCTTGATTTGTGATTATATTATCATATGAGGTGGGGTAGTTGAGTGGAAAGAACCCTGGCTTTGAAACCAGAATTCCTGTGTTTGAATCTAATGATTACCATCTGTGTTACCTTAGGAAAACAACTTCAACTCCTGGGGCCACTTTGATACTTAATACCAGTTTGATCTTGGACAAGTCACCTGAAATTCTCCAGTGGGGGTTGGACAAGTTTGCTCTATAGCATATCCCTCCAACTATAAGTCAGTGATCTTACATGAAATGATTGAAAAAGACGCAAGAAGCCTGAAGGTCTCTTCCAGCTCTGAGTCCAGAATCACCTTGTGTGCATCAGGCTACCCCATCAAGAACAAGGGGGTGGATGGTTCAAGCAGAAAGTGTGGGAAGTGCCCTGGAAATGTCTGACTGGGGCGAGCACAGAGACAACGGCCCATCAGCTAGAGGGCTAAGGGCAGTTTGCTGGTTAAGTGCAGCTCAAAGAGCCTATGGGAGATTTCCTTTCATGGGGCTGATCCCCTTTTTATGTCAAGTGGGTTAAAGACCAGAAATATCCACAGCAGGCTGGCTCTGTATGATTCGAGAGGGTATTTAACATGGGAGCTCATGTATACAAACACACACACACACACACACACACACACACTCTCTCTCTCTCTCTCTCTGTGTGTGTGTGTGTGTCTCTCTCTCTCTGTCTCTCTCTCTCTGTCTCTCTCTCTGTCTCTCTCTGTCTCTCTGTCTCTGTCTCTGTCTCTGTCTCTGTCTCTGTCTCTGTCTCTGTCTCTCTGTCTCTCTCTCTCTCTGTCTCTCTCTCTGTCTCTCTCTGTCTCTCTCTGTCTCTCTCTGTCTCTCTCTGTCTCTCTCTCTCTCTCTCTCTCTGTGTGTGTGTGTATCTCTCTCTCTGTCTCTCTGTATCTCTCTCTCTCTCTCTCTCTCTCTCTCTCTCTCTCTCTCTCTCTCTCTCTCTCTCTCTCTCTCTCTCTCTCTCTCTCTCTCTCTCTCTGCCATGTTGATATCATGCACACTAAGCTTATAAAAACCTAGTATTCCAAGAGAGAAAGGAGAAGCATTTTTCCTCCCTTCCAGTGCAGTTCCTCTCCAAAGAGTTCTCCAAGGTGTTAATATATTCTGTCTAACTTGTACTGTAATGAGCTCAGTGGGGGAGAGAATTTCCTCTTCCTCAGCTGAGTGGTTCTCTCTCACAGGGTGATCTAATCCCAGATCCCTTCAGGAGCTTCTCAGACATCAGCTGTGTCCTGGATATTTACCAATGATGTGACAGAGTTCACCGGCCTAATACTCACTTTACCTCACAGGTGAAGAGAAATTACATGGTATTTGTAGGCACTCCTACATCATCTGAAAGACATTAATAAATATCCTCAGGGCCATCTTATCTCTGGCAGGGGCACTATTGAAAAAAAACCCAAAAACAACCTCTCCAAAAAAAGGCATAAACAAAACATGCTCCTGCCTTCCTTCCCCCATTGAGCCTGCAGCCAGTGACTGGCTAAGACACCGAGGCTTACTCTTTGGCATCCTACTGAGGCAAGCAATATGAGAAAGAAGCAAAGATCAGCTATTCAGAAGAGCAAATAGGTAAGGAGGAACACAGGTAGTTAATGTTCTCTTATTCAATTTGATCGCTGTCCAGACAGCTCCCTGCCTGCTCCCCTGACCTCCTAACGATTGCTGAATATAACCATGCTGAGCTCTCTCTTGCTCTCAGCCATCCATTCCTAGGTCTAGCTGTTTGGAACGGGAGGTTATAATGGAAGTACCATTTCTTTACACGGTGGCAGTATTTTTGAATAGCAGGGAAAGTAATTGGGGGGAATTAAAAGCATTCTTCAGTCCTGGAATCACCAAGCTTGTTCTATAAAGTGAACAGAAAACTATCAAAATCAGAGCAAACCCTTAATCTGTCCATCCCTGCCTCCCAAGATGAGCAAGCTTGAGCATTCCAATCCTCGGCCGATGCCATTTTCCAAAGGAGTTGGGCCTCTGGCTTGTCTGCCTCAACTGATCTGGCAATCAACCAGAGAATGTCAAGGCTTGACGTGACCTCAGGGATTTTCTTGTACAGGAGATCATATCCTGGGAGTCACATCTCTGGATCTCCGGGTAGATTTTCAGGGGGGTCTGTGAACTTGAATGGAAAAAAGAAGTAAATTACAACTTTATTTCAATACAATTTATTTCCTTTTAATCCAATGTACTTTATTTTGTGCATTAAAAACAACCCAACATTATTCTGAGAAGACTTCCCTTAGACTTCCTTGTACTGCCAAAGACTGATGAAAGAAAAAGTCTGGCTCAAATAGGTTAAGAACTCCTAATCTAGTACAAACTCTCCATTTTAGAGACAAAAAAGCAGTAGCCTAGTGAGGGGATGTGACTTAGAAAGGTCACATAAACAAGTTACCAGAAAAACTGACTCGATTCTAGAGCTTATGACACTATCCCAAGGTTTCTTCCACATTTCTTAGTATCGAGGCCTAGATTGACTCTAGACTCTTGGCTGCCATCTTGAATCTTAACTTTGTGTTGGACCAACTAACCGATGGCTTTGGCCCCCCAGTTGGGTGAATGAATGTCATCCTACTAGATCTCTTAGTCACTGCCCTTGCTTTCTTTACCAGACATGTCTAGATATAAAATCATAAATCAAGAACATCTTGTCCTGAGCCACAAATTTTTCAGATGAGAAACTGAGAATGGGGAAAGTTCATCGATTTTCCTGAGGTCATACAAGTGGTAAGAGTCAGAAGCAGAATTTAAACTTAAATCCACTCATTCCCAAGTCAGAATTCTTTCCATTCATGCTAAGTATGAGCACACTTTACTTCTATGCCTCAGTTTTTTTCATCTGTGACATGGGGATAGCAATACTCCGGGGCCTTTGAAGTCAGTCTGCTTTCCATCTGACCATATTGCAGCTCATCTGAGCTCATTCTACATCTCCCAGAGAGATTATAAGTCCTTTATGTCAAACCAACACAAAAATACATTTCCACTTCATGACAAATTGGTCACATTCTCCCTTCCTAGAAGCTCTCATTTCCAGCTCCATTCCTTTGTTCTAATGCTCCCTCATACCTAGAATGTGCTCCTTCATGACTTCTGCTTCACAGAATCTTTCTTCCTTCAAAACACAGCTAAAAAGCATCATCACCATCACTGTATTTAATATTAATAGAGGGCTTTAAGATTTACAAAGAGCTTTACAAAAATTGTCTAGCTTTATCCTCAAAACAATCCTGGGAGATAGATGCTATTATTATTTTTATTTTAAAGAAATCCTCTGCAGACAGCACTCACACTAGCTAGAGAGTGTCTTAGGCTGGATTTGAACTCAAGTCTTCCTGATTCTAACTCTATTCACTATGGCTCCCTAAATATCCATCTTGTTTTTGGAGATGTTCATTCAAGCAGAAGTGACTCCAGTAGGTGGAAAACACTTTTTTCAATCTTAGATTGATCAACTCTGGTTTCTGTGAGGTTTTCTAGATATTCCCACTCCAAAGTTTGATTTTTCTCTATGTCTCCATCTGGCTCTATGAGCTACTGAAGAAAAGTGTAAGAGTTTGGTGAGAGTGGATTAGAATAGCTGCTTGAGATGAAATGATTTGAGACATCGGTTCAATTACAAATCAATAAATATTCATTAAGCACCTACTATATTCCAGTTAGTACAAGGCTTTGTGGTTCATAGAACTGAGAGGTTTCAAAAGGATGAAATTGGCTTTGGAGGTAGGAAAAAGAAGGGAGATTTATAGGTTAATTTTTAAGTTGTTCAGTAAGAGAAATGGACACTAGGCCGGCCCTGTGTAGTAGGAAACAAGAGAGATTGGATCCTTTTGGTCTGAAAATGCATCAGCTAGTTTTGTTGTTATGGTTGCTTTTTTTAAGGAAGCAGAGGCCTCTGGGATCATAAACAGGAATCTGATTTCAAATAAAAGTTATGGAAATAGTATGGCCCAAGAGTCTCTTCTGAAAGATTGTCCCAATGAGCTGATTGCCAGTTTGGGGTATTAGGGTTAGCACCTGTCTCCATGGGCAAACTCTTGCCTTCTCTCTTTATAAAGCTGAGAATCAGTTTTCCTTATGAAAAAAAAAAATCCTTTGATCTGAAGTTGCTAGGGAGATTGCATTCTTCCATTAAGCTCAGGTAGCAGGTGTAAAAACTAGAAAAGGAAAGCAAAATCCAGGGTCTACTCTCACTGGGATGATTTTTGTTCAATCTGAAAGAATGAGTTTGTTTTTTTTTTTTTCTTTCCCCTTCCAATTGTAATGACCCGTCCTGGCAGAGGTACTTAATTTGAACATTTTGGCCAGCTCTTTCCAGCTTGATCAAGGGACGATGGCTGTGAGGGGCCTGTAGGACCCAGATGCAACATCCTGGCATTTTTAGGACAAGAAAATGAGGCCTAGAGTAGTTGAGTGATTTACCTGTCAGAGGTAGGATTCACACCCAGTGCTTCCTGATTCCTCTATTCCCTACATCAAACTGCTTCTCCTCCAGTAACTTATCTGGGTGGGTGGAGCTGCTTTTAATCCATGGCTACATTTTTATAAGCAATATGAATTATTACCATCACAATTCAACAAGAGTTTATTAAGGCCCTACTATATGTCAGGCACTCTTTTAGTCACTGTAAACATGAAGACAAAATGAAACAATCCCTTCCTTCAAGGAATTTAGGTTTCATTTTGGGGAAATATAGGTATTTGTTGTTGTTGTTGTTAAATAGTCATTTTTCAATTTTTTTCAACTGTTTATGACCTCTTTTTAAAATTTTGTTAGCAAAGATACTGAAGTGATTTGCCATTTCCTTCTCCAGCTCATTTTTTCATATGAGGAAACTGAGGAAAATGGGGTTAAGTGACTTGCCCATCATCACCCAGCTGCTAAGTGTCTAACTCTTGAAGATGAGTCTTCCTGACTCCACGAATAATGCTCTATCCATGGCAACACCTAGCTGCCCAATCTGGTACACTAATAAGTACATATGAAACATAGCCAAAGGGGCATCATTCTATGGAACTCTGGGTCAGCACTTCCTTGGCAATTTATCATCTCTGAAGGTTTCCTCAGTCACTAAGAGCTGAAGGAACTCATCCATCCCTCTATCTACTTTGCCACATTCTATGTGAGCAATGCCCAAAATAGGAGAGGCCGCATCCTATGATGGAGAGCAGGATTTGCAATGAAATAGGACTCAGACAAGTCACCGCACTTCCAGGACCCAAGCAAATCTCCAAGACTGTGTTACAGTCATACCCAGCTGCGTTGGCAGAAGGAGTTCTAAAGGTCTGGTTCTTTTTAAGCCTTTAGGCCCAAAGGAAAGGGAAATCAGAGCAGGTCTTGTTTCCAAAATAAGGTTCAAAATGAGCTTTTAAAGAAGCTAATGATTCCAAGAAGACATGAGGGACTGCTAGAGCAAATGTAAGGTAACAGAGGATGGATGTTAGGTATGATAAACAGCAAATAGGTTAGTTTGGCTGGAACACCTAGTACACGAAGGGGGAATAATGGCCATTAACAATGAAAAAAGTGGCTAGAATATGGGCTGAATGATTTTCTTTATATAAGAGTTACTAGAGGACACAATAACACCCTAGAGCCTTGTCTGCAGACCTGCATTTCCTTTAGATTTCCATACTATAATCTTTTCTGGGCACATGCTGGATAGCTGCATGGGTTCATGTCCACCTTCTTATAGAATCAGAGGATGTCAGAGTTAGAACCTCAGATATTATGTAATTCCACCCTCTCTTCATTAGAGTTACCATAAAATTACTTCCTGATATGCTGATGATTCTCAAATCTATCCTGCTCCAATTTCTTTCCCAACCTCCAATCTTACTTCTCCATTTTATCTAATGGACATTTCAAACTGAATGCTCCACCTTGCCTTGCCCCACCTAAACAAAATCTTTCAAAGACTAAGAGCTTATCACCCCACCAAGGCATCCCAATATCTTTTGGCTCATTCTGATCATTAAAGAATTCTACTACTGAGTCAAAATCTGCCTGTCTACAATTTCTTTTCTTTAGCAAGGTGGGATCAGACATTTTTCAAGTGCCTACTCTGTGTCAGGCACTATACTAAGAACTCTACAAAGATCTCATTTGATCCCCACAACAACTCTTAGACATAGGTGCGAGTATTACACCAATTTTATAGGTGATAAAACTAAGTTAAAATGGCTGCTGTGAATAGAAGAAGATATTATTTGAGGAGCAATGGGGAAGCCAATTTTCCTGGATCATAAAGGATGTATGTGAAATGGGTGTAAAGTATAAAAAGATTGGAAATATAAGGGAGTTCAGATAAGTAAGGGCTTTTGAATGGCAAAAGATTTTGTATTTGATCCTAGAAGTGAGAGGGAGCCATTGGAGTTGCTTGAGTAGGAGAGTAGCAGGGTCAAATCTAATCAAATCTAAGCTTTGGGAAAATTGCTCAAAACTGAGGGGAGAATTGAAGTAAGGGAGATAGATTTATGAGAGAAAGACTCACCAGGAAATCACTGTAATAGTGCAAGTATGAAATGCAGTGGCCACTTCCCAGAGTGGCTACCAGAGGAGAGGAGGTGTTTATAAGAAATGTTACAAAGATAAAGTGATGAATTTTGGATGTGAAGAGTGAGAATGATGGATGACAGCTAGATTGCAAACTTAGGCCTGGGAGGTGCTAGTTTCCTTGATAGCAATAGGAATATTAAGAAGAGAGAAGGACTTTAGAGGAATGAGTTCATTTTTTTTTTTTTTTTTTGACAGGTTGAGTTTAAGATGTTTTGGAGCACTCAGTTTGAAATGTCCACTAGATAAGATGGAGTAGTAAGATTGGAGGATGGGAGAGAAATTAGGGCTGAATAGATTTGAGAATCTTCAGAACAGATAGAAGCAATTCCATGAAAACTGATGAGAAAGCCAAGTGAAATAGTACAAAAGAAGAAGAGATGAGAGCTTGAGGGCACTCCCAGTTAGCAAGCATGACCTGGCTGACAAGCCAACAAATCCTCTAGAGATATGGTCCAGTGAACCAGTTTAGAGTAGTGTCAGGGAAACTTAGATCCCAATTCAAGGAGAGGGGGATGAGCCATAATGTCGAAGAAGACTAAGAAGAGATCATTGGACAAGGTGATTAAGAGGTCACCGGTAAACTTGTAGGGAATAAGTGAGGTTGAACGGTGAAGGGTAAACTAGACTGCAAAGAGTTAAGAAGGCAGTGAGAGGAGAGAAAGCAGGGGCAACATGTCCTTTCCAGGAGCTTAGGCACAAATGACTGGCTTCAAATCCAGCCTTAGACATTTAGTAGCCATGTGACCTGAGCCAGTCATTTTATTTCTCTCAGTCTTGGTTTCATCATGGACACTATCACCAATCTCATAGGGTTGCTGTGAGAATCAAATGACACTTTTGTTGTTACTGTAGAATTGTTTTCTTGTGCCACAGTTCCCTTTTATTCTTCTGCCTCAGTTTCCCTAAATTGTCCTGCCTCAGGTTCCTTAATTTGTTCTACCTCAATTTCCTTAATTTGTTCTGCCTCAATCCCCCTGGTCGCAACCCCTCTTTTCTGCTCATTAGAACTGAGATAATTAGGGCTGTGGAGATCTGAGATTCCAAAAGATAAGACTCCAGATGGCCTATCTCAGATACCTAATTGATATCCTCTATATCTCTAAGTTTCAGACTTCCTGGCTCTAGTTGGACCCCTCCTAAGTCCTCCCAATTTGTAAGAATTTATGCTCCTACCCCCAACTTGTCAGAACTGGATTGATGGTGTAAAGGGCTAGGACTGAGCAATGCACTTGGATGGTGAAGCACGTGAGACTAATTGCCAATTGGACGGTTCCCTATTAACTTGTTTAAGGTTGACCCTCCCCAGCTGTTCTGTGCTGACTTGATTGGTGGGACAAAGAGGGGGAAGTGACGTGTGTGGGAGGAGCAAGAGAAACTTGGGTGGTGGAACTCACGCTCACTTGCACTCGTGACCGGGCGTTGGAGGCGAAGGTAAAGATCTAGAATAAAGACGTTTAGTGATCCTGACTCTTGCTGATTTCTGGAAAGATAGAGTTCCAGCATTTGGCGTCCAACGTGTGGCTGGCACCCTACTTCCACCGAAGTCCTCCTGTGACCAGGAGATTAGGTGAGTATTCTAATAGAAATAAGGAACTTACCTTGTTAAGGACTAAATCAGCAATCTCTAGTAACTGAGATGGGGCAGATGTTAGGTAAATCCTGGGCCTCAGCTGACCCTGCTCCAACCCCAGCCCCTGCCTCATCTAGCAATGCTATAGAGGATATAATTAAGATAATTGATGAGAAAAGTTTACTTGTTCCCATCCCACAAATGAATAATCTCATACACTCATTGATTCGCACGTCCCCTTGGTTCTTAAATGAAGAAAAACTACGTATAGATAAATGGAAGCTAGTGGGACTTGAAATGAAAGAATTTTACTCAAAAAATGGGAATTGTCAAATTTTCCCAGAGGTATTTTACCTATACAACTTGATTCTATTAGACTTAAGCTATCGAGAAGAGTTTAGAAGAAGGAAGAGTTCTAAAAAGGCTCAGAGAAGGAAGCGTGAGGAACAAAAGATAGAAGATAGGCAAACTCAGGACATTGCCAGAGGGCAAGGGGATTTGAATGAGGAATCTGAGGGTGTAGACTCTGATTGTCCCGAAGAAATTTCAACCCCACCTAGAGAGCAGATTATTGATCAACCCACATCCACTCCACCTTCAGGGACGGAGGGAGGAGGAGTAGTAGGAGGGGCGGTGACCTCATCAGCGCCCCCCCCTCCTCCCACACAGAGCCCCCCCTCCCAACAACTGCCCACTCCTGTAACTAGATTAGAAAGAGGGCTTATTGAAGCAATTGAAAATGGAAAAGAAGTAGATAATGATTTCAAACTTCAAATTTTTCCCGTGATTCAACAGCGTAATTCTGCAGGTCAAGAGAGTAGAAGATATGCTCCTTTTAATATGGATGTCCTTAAAAACCTGAAAAAATCTTGCACTGTCTTTGGGGCTACATCAGATTATGTTAAAATGTTAATACACAATTTGGTTTATGAAACCTTAACCCCTAGTGACTGGAAAGTCATTGCAAAAGTGTGCTTAGAACCTGGACAAAATTTGTTGTGGCTTTCTGAATTTACTGAGCTCTGTAGAATTCAAGCCCAACAAAATAGTCAAAATGCAGCTAATACTTCCATCACCTATGACCTACTAATGGGTATAGGTTCTTATGCAGACGCTTTGGTACAGATTAATTACTCCATAACAGCATTTGAGCAAATTTCTGCTGCTGCTATCAAAGCATGGGCTTCTCTCCCCAGTAAAAACTACAAGGGTGAGACCTACACAAAAATTGTACAGGGACCAAATGAACCTTTTGCTGATTTTGTGGCACGTTTGCAGACAGCTGTCATACAGGCAAATGGTGAAAATGAAGTAACAGACACTTTGGTGAGGCAACATGCTAGAGACAATGCCAATGAGGTTTGTAGAAGGATTATACTAGGACTACGTAAGGATGCTCCTTTAGAGGAGATCATAAGACGCTGTGCCGCAATGGGCACAAATACCTTTTATAGCCAGGCTATGGTGCAGACTTCCCAAGATCCCAACATGGGGAGACAGGATCCCTTTTGGCAAGGGGTTTCCCGAGAGACTCGTCAATGCTTTCAATGCGGTAAAGTAGGCCATTTGAAAGCTCAATGTTGGCACAGAGACAGAGTGAGAAGACAGGCTGGGAGAACAAGACCCAAAACCCCATGTCCAAAATGCAACAGAGGACTCCATTGGGCCTCAGAGTGTAGACTGATTCAGGGAAACGGGATGAGGGGCCCAGCTCCAGGGCCCCAAGCAAAAAACACTTGGGGCATGATGGCAGCCGATGCCACACCCAGAGAGTGCCTCCAAGTCCAATACCCAGACATGATCAATCAGCCAGGAAGCCATCTGAGGGGAGAAAGGGATTACACAATCAGTCAGCCAGGAAGCAACATGATGGGAGAAAGGGACTACAATTAGGGAGGATAGAGTTGTATGCAGCTGGGACAATTGAGATACCCCCTGGAGAGGTGAAATCTGTTCCTCTCCAACCTATGGATCCCTTGCCTCCAGGCACAGTAGGCTTGACCATTTCACCTCCTGAGAGTACTTACAAGACAGTGTTCATTCATACACTGATGTGGGAAACTGGGGAATGTGTAGATAATATCCCAGTCACTAACACAGGGAGACAATGTGTGACTTATCAACCAGGGGAAGTAGTAGCATCGGGTTTATTGATACAGACTCCTAATAAGCAACCTGGTGACAGTCACCCATGTTCGGACTCCAAGCAGAAAAACCCAGGAATATACTGGACAGCAGCTGTGACAGCTGACCGACCTATGCTCACCATCTATATAAATGGCATAGCATTAGAAGGACTGGTGGACACAGGTGCAGATCGCACAGTCATTAGAGGTGCCAACTGGCCCAGTCACTGGCCAAAGACTAAGGCAGACACCTACATGTCTGGGGTAGGAGGATCAATAGCAGCTGAAGTTAGTGCTACCCCTTTAAGATGGGTATTTGAAGGTGAAACAGGAATTTTTACTCCTTTTATAGTTGAAAAAATCCCCATCAATCTGTGGGGAAGAGACATTTTACAACAATTAGGGTTAAAAATGAGTACTTCGGTTTTTTAGGCAGGGCTGCTGTTGAAGGCCTGCCAACACTTTCACCTGTTCCTATCCAATGGAAAACTGATACACCAGTGTGGATAGAACAGTGGCCCTTAGATAACAATAAAATTCAGGCCTTACTAGATATAGTACAGGAACAACTTGATCAAGGACACTTACAACCTTCTCTAAGTCCTTGGAATTCCCCAGTATTTGTTGTAAAAAAGAAATCTGGAAAATGGAGGATGTTGACTGATTTAAGAAAGGTAAATGAACAGATGGAAACTATGGGAACTCTTCAACCTGGACTTCCATCTCCTACTCAGTTGCCTAGAGAATGGCCTCTGTGGGTTATAGACATTAAGGATTGTTTCTATTCTATCCCTCTAGATAAGGAGGATATGAAAAGATTTGCTTTTTCAGTGCCCAGCGTTAACTTAGCTGAGCCTTATAAAAGATATGAATGGACAGTTTTGCCACAGGGAATGAAAAACAGCCCTACTATGTGTCAAATGTATGTTGCTGCTGCTCTTACTCCAGTAAGAAAAGCATTTCCAAAAGTAATGTTATTACATTACATGGATGATATATTGGGATGTGCACCTGAGGAACAAATGTTAGAAGCATGTCTACAAAAAACCATAGAAACACTAAGGAATTATAAATTGCACATAGCTCCAGAAAAGATTCAAAGACATGCTCCTTTTCAATATTTAGGATATGAAGTATATCCTAAGGTGCTTACAGTACAAAAACTCTCCTTAAGAACAGAGAAGCTAAACACCTTAAATGACTTCCAGAAATTGATAGGAGATATCCAATGGATGCGTCCCGTGCTAGGCTTGACTACCTGTCAATTGCAACCATTATATGACATTTTAAGGGGAGACAGTGCTTTAAATTCACCACGCCAGCTTACAAAAGAAGCTCAAGAGGCTTTGAGACAAGTTGAACTGGCTTTATCCAATGTGGTTGAAAGAGTCACTCAAAAACCCTTGGAAATATCAGTTTTTGCTACACAAGAGGCCCCCACAGCAGTCCTTCATCAAGGAGACAGTGTGATAGAGTGGGTGAACCTCCCAGCACAACCAGAACAAAGCCTTATTCCTTACCCAGTGCTTGTGGCTAGAATTTTATTAAAGGCCATTAAACGAGCAGTACAATTATCTGGGACAAGACCTGATAAGATATATACCTTTTATACTAATGCACAAGTTAATGTGTGCTGCAAAACCATCCCAGAGTGGCAAATTTTATTAGCCATGGCTCCAAATTTTGCACACGGGTCTCCATTAAAGATAACCAGACTGCTACATAATTGGCAATGGATTCTTGAAGAAAAGGTTTCTAAAGTTCCTCTTAAAGGACCAACTATCTTTACAGATGCATCCAAACATAATATTTGCGCTGTGTATTCTCGTGACTTAACTATAAAGAGAGTAATCAGAACTCCTTTTCAGTCCACTCAGCAGAATGAATTGTATGCAATCATTCTAGCTCTTGCTTATTATCTGGGAGACATAAATATAATATCTGATTCAGCCTATTCAGTAGGTGTGGTTCAAAGAATTGCCACAGCCCAAATAAAATTTGTAGCCTCCAATATATATCAGCTCTTTAAAGAGCTTCAAGAGCAAGTGAGAAAGCATCCAGGTAAGATTTATATTTTGCATGTCCATTCCCATAGTGGACTTCCAGGTCCTATTTTTGATGGTAATTCAAAGGCAGATAGCCTTCTAACCATGCTGGCCAGTACTCCTTTATTTCAAGAAGCACAAGAGTCTCATTCTAAATATCATCAGGCTGCCCGAGCTTTACGTTTGCAGTTTGGAATAACAAGAGAAGAAGCTAGGAGCATAGTAAAAGCCTGTACAGCTTGCCTTCCTTTCCATGCTCCTACACTCCCTCCAGGGAAGAACCCTCGTGGTTTGAGACCTAATGAAATTTGGCAAATGGATGTGACCCATTATAAATCTTTTGGTCGTCTATCTTTTATCCATGTCGTGGTAGACACCTTTTCAGGATTCACATTTGCAATACCAGCAGCAAAAGAGACAGTCCCAGTGGTCACTGAATTCCTTATACAAGCATTTGCAATTATGGGCGTGCCACAAGCAATAAAAACAGACAATGGACCTGCATATACATCTAAACATTTTACACACTTTTGTGCACAATATAAGATTTTACACACCACGGGCATACCCTTTAATCCTCAAGGGCAGGCAATAGTAGAGAGAAGAAACAGAGATATTAAGACACTCCTCCAAAAACAAAAGAAAGGGGGAGCCACGGGTAACCCTAGAGAACTTTTAAATTTAGTTCTCTATACCATTAATTTTTTAATTTTTGACAAAGATGCACTGGCTCCAGCAGACAGGTTTTATAACTCACCGGAAGGGCAGTGTCCAGTGCGAGCAGCTCCACTGTCTTTAGATAATCGCCAAGTGATGTGGAGAGACCCAGAAAGTGGTGAATGGAAGGGACCAGATAGGTTAACTGCTTGGGGGAGAGGGTTTGCTTGTATCTCTACAGATGGAGAAGGAATCAGATGGGTGCCAACGAGCCGTATTCGCCTTGTCCATCGGAGAGAGACAGAGCAGACCCTTGAAACGAAGGAGAAGGCCCAAGAAACATCGGGTGGTTCCGTTGCTGACTGTGCCCACCACTGAAAGAACCTGGCAGTTATGGCGTTTGACCCATGGACATCAAAAACTGTTGGACTTGAAAATCCTCAGAAATCATTGGATTCTCTGAGACATCATAAGACTATTGTAGGACTTGAAAGTCTCAGGAATCATTGGATTCTCTGAGACATCATAAGACTATTGTAGGACTTGAAAGTCTCAGGAATCATTGGATTCTCTGAGACATCATAAGACTATTGTAGGACTGAAATCCTCAGGAATCATTGGATTCTCTGAGACATCATAAGACTATTGTAGGACTGAAAAGTCCTCAGGAATCATTGGATTCTCTGAGGCATCATAAGACTGTTGCTGGACTTCAAAAACTTGTGGGGATCATTGGATTCCCTAACATATAAAAAGACTGATGTGGGATTTCAAAAACTTGTGGGGATCATTGGATTCCCTAACAGTGAAGCAATGGACAATAGATTGGTTTTGGACTATTTCTTGGTTGCTGAAGAAGGGGTATGTGTGTCTGGTGTCTACATACCCTCCTTCTAGGACTTCTGGAAATCTCTTACAATACCATGTTGATTTATATTGTTTGTTATGTCACTATTTGCATGTACAATTCCTGTTTGTTACACCACATCGAGTCTGCACTGATTGTGGGGAGAGTCACCACTAATAGCCTCTGCGTTATTGCTATGTGCTTGTGTAATAACTCCCATGCTGATGGGTTTGTGCATACTTGTCTCTAATAAGGCCCTTCAATCCAGAAACCCGCTAGCAAATCCCCACTTCTCTTTGGTGCTTCTCATCTCCCTTCCTGAGATGTCAGGGAGGGCGTGATTATCTCCTTTTTAGTGCTTTCATCTCCCCTCCTGAGAAGTCAGGGGGGGCGTGATCACGTCCTTTTTGGGGTTCTCATCTCCCTGAAAGGTCAGGGATGGCGCGACCTCCTGTGGTCTAAAACAAAAGAAAGCGGGAGATGTAAAGGGCTAGAACTGAGCAATGCACTTGGATGGTGAAGCACGTGAGACTAATTGCCAATTGGACGGTTCCCTATTAACTTGTTTAAGGTTGACCCTCCCCAGCTGTTCTGTGCTGACTTGATTGGTGGGACAAAGAGGGGGAAGTGACGTGTGTGGGAGGAGCAAGAGAAACTTGGGTGGTGGAACTCACGCTCACTTGCACTCGTGACCGGGCGTTGGAGGCGAAGGTAAAGATCTAGAATAAAGACGTTTAGTGATCCTGACTCTTGCTGATTTCTGGAAAGATAGAGTTCCAGCATGATGGTCCATTTCTTGGCAATTCCTGCTCATCAGAATTTGGACTCCACCTCCCCACACCCCCAACCCTGCCTTTGTCTACCCAAGGTTAGAGTGTATATATATTTCCTGGCTTCTGGATTCTTTGAGACCCAAGTCTGATTCAGCCCTGAGACCAAAAATGGATCCTTTTGATCCCAGATAAATCTCTCCCTCTCAAAAATCCAAATAAAATATGAAAAACCTTCTAAGCTCCATCTTGCCTCAGTTTCTCCGGCATTATAGTTTCAGGTATGACTTCTTGTCCTTGACCCCATTTGGAATTTTCTTGGCCAAAAATAGGAGTGCTTTATCATTTCCTTCTCCACTTCATTTTTACAAATGAGGAAACTGAGGCAAATAGGATTCAACAACTTGCTCAGGGCCACATAGCTATCAGGTTTCTGAGGCCGGATTTGAACTCTTGAGGCTGCGTCTATCCAATTCCAAGCCCAGAGCTCTGTGCACTATGGCGCCCCCTAGCTGACCAAATGACCCTTGCTGAATATCCACCATGACTAGTGACCACAGTGATGTCATTAAAAAAATAATAATAATAATCACAGATCCAGAACTTGTTCCTCTATTTTACCAGGTCCATTTGCAACAGAGGAAATCAAGGTCCATGGAAATGACATGGTTTACCCAAAACACACAGGTAGGGCGTTCAGAAGCAAGATTTTCATCCAAAGATTAAAAAAAAAAAAGCCAAATCTAATAGCCTTCTCCCTTAGCTTGGGGTCTGGAGTTGACCACTGGGCCCGCAACCTGGAAGGCTTTTTATAGATGTTTGTTGAATTGCACTGAGGTCACTGTGATCTGCTGCTGTGCTAACAACCCTTTCCACGGAGCAGGCTTTAATCCATTTGAAATGTATGTTTCCCTTCTACTGCAGCTCTTTCCTTGTGACTAATGATAGGGATTTCGGGTTGGGGAGCAGGAGGAGGGAGAGGAGGGGATGTTTTGAATCAAGCAAGTTCTTTGGCGGTCTTCGACTCACAGCAGCTGATCTCATGTATGGTTATATTTTTAAAGTGTTGTACAAATTAAAAATGCAAAGGCTTTTACTTTAGGGGTGTTGAGTAAGTAGCAGCCTCGGCAGAAGGGTTGGCAGAGCAGAAATAATCCAGCTAAGCAAGGATCTGGGAGGGAGGTTAAATAAAGTGTTAGCTATTTAATGCCTTTGGTTATTTTTCCTGAATGCCATTTAATTTATTATTATTATTTTTTGTTCAGACAGAATGTAACTCGCAGCTACGCCCCCAAACCCTGATGGCTGAGGAGCCGACACAGTCGGATTCTGAATTGCTTTTGTTTCCAGGGTTACAAGTCAATACTGCCCCTCCGCCACCCACCAGCCCACCAATGTGGCAAGGTTGTGGGATGTGCGAGGGAACAAACCCTTCTTGCCAAGAGACACATGCCCTGAGCGCTGTTTCTACTTTCAAGTGTTGGAAAACATTACAGAATAGCACAAAGTAGATTGCCAAGTAAAGATTGGAAAGGGACTTGAGAGGCAGCAGTGGAGACGACCACAGAGGATCGGTCTTGGGGGGCAGGAGAACTCACCCCTGGCACATTTCACCTCTCACTGCCCAGAGGGCTCTCTAAGGTGCAGAAAGGTCGCAATCTGCATTGGCAGATGGAATTTCGACAGAAGTTCTTTTCATGACATATATAGGATCATTTTTTCAGATGAGGAAGCTGAGATCTATGAAGGAGGCCTTTGATGGGCCTCAGTTTCCCTATCTGTAAGGTAAAGGGAATGGGCCAGATGGCTTCTGCAATTCTGTCCAGACCTGGATCTAGGAGCTTGTTTATATGATCCTGATCGCTTGGTCTTAAATCAAAAAGCATTTATTTAGCACCCACTATGTGCCAAGCTCTGGTGAGAAAAAAAAAAAGCAAAAAAATGAGAGTTGCTGCCCACAAGGAGCTGGAGAGACAATACTTAAGAAAGATAAGGCTATGCAAAAAGAAAAGACTGAACTTTAGGACACTGCAAAGCCTTTTAATGGGTGGGACCATCTTGTATGGACTTCCTTAACATGGTTTTTTTGCATGGAGTTTGTTTACCTCAGATGATAGTAAGGACTGAAAATTTTTTGCCTTAAAATAATGGATAAGCTAGAAATAGCTAGAGAGATCCAATGATTAAATTTTCAGTGTGAATCCTTACCTAAGGTAAGCACTACAAATCAGGGTTTGACTGATTGGTTTGCTGATTATATAGACTTAATAAAATGATGGAGAAATATTAATAAAGCTGAGTAAAATTAAAAATGTGTCATAATCATACACCTCACCTTCAGTGAACCAGTTGTTAAACATTTACCAGCAAATCCCTGCCAAGAATTCCCCTTGAAAGAAGACATTGTTTTATTTTTGTTTTCCTCTCCTCAGTATCTAACACAATGTCTGGCACATAGTAGGCTTAAGAATGTTTAGTGATTTAATGTTTGATGCCTTCCTCAATTCTACCTACTCAGGTCAACTGTGATAGAATGAAGCAATTTGGGAAATATACAAGAATACAGGATTTTTAGACGTCATTCAGAATGGCCATCAATTTTTGAAAATAGCACTTTTCATCTTAGGTAGCCAGATTAAAACTTCTTTAATGATTAACCACAATGGCTCTCCAGAATCCAGCTCAGTCTTCAAGTGCATCAATAAAAGTAAGGAGTAATTTTATATGATGGAAAGATCTTGTTGGATTTGGAACCAGACTTGGTTTTGTCTCACTCTCTTAATGACGAGAAAAGTGACTTATCTTCTCTGGGTTCTATTTTCCTCATCCATAAAATAAAATGAGAAGACACGGGCCATGATGAGTTCTAATGTTTCTTCTACTTTTAAATATGTGATTTTCCAATGATTTTATCACTGCAAAAGTTCCAGTGTGAAAAATCCCTATACCAATGTCAATTAATAACTTCTCTGAATTTCATCTTGGCCGGAGTCAACCTACTAAGATTCAGACAATACTAATCTTTTAGTAGTAAATGAGGAGAAAAGCTAGGGATGAGGTCAATTTTGAATCAAGTTCCATTTTCCCTCCTGAATGTCTTTGAAGACTACATCTATATATAGTCTCTTGTTGCCCCTGGAGACATAAGTAGACATAAGGATGCTTTAGTGAGAATGGAAAGAGCTGACTTTCAATGGAACATCAAAGAAAGTAAGGGAGACCCTTGTCTCTAACTGATCAGTACTGGCTCCCTTTCTAACTCCCCAGTATTTCAGAGAATATAGAAAAGGGTCAAAGTTCAAGGCCAGTTGGTTGGTCCAGGGCTTTTAGTTACTTGGAATTTTCACAGTAGATAAAATATCTCCACTTTCATAGATGTTACCCAGAAGTCATGGGTCCACCTCCCTATTTTTTTAAAAATAAGATTTCCAGGTATTTTAGGAATATTCCTCTGATGTTATACTTTCTAACCAATAATAACTGGTCAGAATTTTCAATTGGTTAGCAAAGACTTGCAGGACAGGAAGATGTTTCCTTTCAGAATTATAATGGCAAAATGAGTTTAACCAAAGATACATTAGGATGTTATTCTACTCCCTGACTGAGCCATTGCAAGCTCATTGCAAGCCACTGAGTCCGATTGTCTCATTTTACAGATGGGGAAACTGAGACCCAAAAGGTGAAGAAGTTTGTTATTCATATTGTAATTGAATTATGTCAGTCCTGTCCAACTATCCATGACCCCATTTATGGCAGAAATATTGGAGTAGTTTGCCATTTGCTTTTTCAGCTCATCTGAAAGATAAGGAAACTGCAGCAAATAGGTCCCCAGGGACACAAGGCTACAAATGTTTGAGGCTGGATTTGAACTTAGGTCCTACTAACAGGAGGGCCAGCACTCTATCTGCCATGTCACCTAAACAACTCCTAATTGTCTGAAAGGGCATTTGACCTTCCCTTCCTTTTATTAAACCCAGAGGGAAACTTGATAATCACCTAGTCTAGGTACCCCATTTTACAGATGAGGAAACTGAGGCTTATACAATTTAAATGACTGGCTTAGAAGCAAATAACTATTCAGTGGTTGACGTGGATTTAGAAGCTCAGGTTATCCTAATTCTGTCTAGTTCTCATCCCATTACACCAGAAAGGCTGAATTGTATTCCTTGTTAAGTTAGTTTCCATATCTGGAGCTCTGCTGTCTGTTTATAGACACAAAAACATACACACACACACACACACACACACACACACACACACACACACACACACACACACACAATGTGTGTATACATATATATGTAAATATCCCTAACTTTGACATACAATGGGAAAAACATTCAGTACAATTTTCTTTAATTAATTTCATCTGAGAGACCTAATTCTTTATGAATTCTTTTTAATTTTCTGACCTTTTAAACATATTTTTTATGAGAAAGCAAAAATGCAACCAACTTTCAATTATTTCTACTAATGGAGGGAAAGAGCACCATGGTTCATCCCAAAATCGTTCATCGTTAAGAATAATTCTTGACTTTGTTTTACTTCCTCAGTGTTCCCATCTTACAACAGTTGCCAATTTTCTCTTCCTCTTTCTTCTGTATTTCCCCCCTCTTCCCTCTCCTATAGCTATCATCCTGATTCCAATCCTCCCTTCAATTTCCCCTTTCTTTTAATCATCCTCCACCCAGCTCTCAAAGTGATTTTCCTTAGATACAGATTTGATCTTGTTCCTCTTTTCTTAGGTAAAGTCCAGTAGCCCCTTACTGCAGGGAAGATAAAATGTAAACTCCTCTGTTTGGTATTGTACACTCATTAAAACCCAAACTCAAATTACCTTTCCAGTTTTATCCTGTAGTCTACATTCTGTGTAGGTTAGTCTTCCTGCTCTTCTTTGATCATGACATCCTATTTCCCATCTCCATGACTATCTCTTTGCCTAGAACACTTTCCCTCCTTACTTTCAACTCAAAAAAAATCCCCATTCTTTCAAGACTCAGTTAATATTTTTTGTTTGTTATGAAGGATGGATCTCTGGGAAGAGAGAGCTGGAGGAATACAGGGCAGCAATATAAAAACCAAATAACTAAAGACATCAATAAAAATTGATTTAAAAAAAGACAACTCAAACCCTGCTTCCTATATGAAATCTTTCCTGATTACTTCTCTGCCCCTCCCATGGTCAAGTGCTAGTGTCCTTTCCTCTTTGTTTATTCATTTTGTTTGTCAAAATAGCTGTTTTTAGCCAGGAGTCTGCAAACTTTTATTAAAAAAAAACTATTTAGATAGTTGAATTTTGACATAATTGCTTTGTTTTATAATTTTATGCATTTCATTTTATGTATTTAAAACCGTGAGAAAGATTCCATGTGCTTTGCCAGACTGACAGAATGGACCACAAACATGGTTAAGCATCCCTGATGGGTATGTTTATAGCTCTACATGTTGTCTTCAGCAATAGAATATAAACTCCTTGAGGGCAGGAGTGTAACATTTTTGTTTTTGTTCCCCCAGAATCTAACACAGTTATGAATTTAACGGGATGTTCAGAGAAGTCGGGAACTTCTGGGGTGAAGGCTGCCAAGCCCTTTTCAGGGTTGCTCATCTACCTTCAGTGTCCACCCATCATCCAGCTTTCATCAAGGTCTTCAAGAAATTGTAGTATGTGTAGCCTCCACATCCCGTGTAGACAGACACGCTAAACCAGGTAAAGGGTAATCAACCTGTTTCAAACCCATTGGTGAGTTAGGAGCCAACTATGTGAAGTTTCCCCCCAGTGGAATGGATGAATGAGATTGATTTTTCCCCAGGGGCCACGAAGGCAAGAGAGTGAGACTAATAACTGTGCAACACTGCCTCACTTAACTCCAATTCATGCAGTAGTCAGAACATTACCACATGATATCATTGGCCCCTTTGAAAACAAAGCATGAACAACCATAGGAACTTAATAAATGCTTGTTGATTTGTAACCTGAGGATGATAATAAGTAGCATTTATTTAACATTTTGAGATTTATAAAGTACTTTATAAAGAACTCTGGGAGTTTAGTCCTATTACTATTCATTTTACAGATGAGGAAACTGAGGCAGAGATTAAATGATTTATCCAAGTTCACACAGCTAGTTACATATTTAAATACAAGGCCTTCCCAAATCCAGATCCTGCCATGCCATCTACCTAGTACGTATGAAATGGTTCTTACTTCTTCCCTGATTGTAAGAGATAAGGAATTCAAAATCAAGGGATCATTGAAGCTGTTCTCTCAGATAAGAGCCATCTTGATAGGGTTAGGAGCCAGGAACCTTTGGTACTGATTTTGTCTGAGTAGTTCAGCTGCCTACTTTATACTTCTGTGGTCCATAAATGACTATGGACAAAAGATTTCCCTTCTGGATATTCTTATTCCCCCTTGTACAAAGAAAGATAACAAAGCTTCATAGACTCAGAGAAATGATCCTTTTTTAGCATTCATTATTTTATTTTGAGTTCTAAATACTTTCCATCCCTTTTGTCCCTCTCCCACTCATTGAGAAGGCAAACAAAAATGTCCTTTATCCATGTGAAATCATGCAAATCATATTTCCACATTTGTCTTGTTGCAAAAAAAAATCAAGAAAAATAAAGTAAGTGAAATGAAAAGAAATGATTCAATCTGCCCTGAGTTCATCCGTTTTCTCCTTGTCGGTGGATACCATTTTTCATTATAAACCTTTTGGAGTTCTGTATCAAAATTCTGAGGTTCTAAGAGATCCACATTGACTTATAAATAGAGATTTGGGACCAAAATTCTATCCCTGAGATTGAGGGGCTTCCTCAGTTCTCATGGTCTAGATTTGGGACCAAAATTCTATCCCTGAGATTGAGGGGCTTCCTCAGTTCTCATGGTCTAGATTTGGGACCAAAATTCTATCCCTGAGATTGAGGGGCTTCCTCAGTTCTCATGGTCTAGATTTGGGACCAAAATTCTATCCCTGAGATTGAGGGGCTTCCTCAGTTCTCATGGTCTAGATTTGGGACCAAAATTCTATCCCTGAGGTCTTTTCAGTTTCATACCCACAGAAGGCACCACGTTTAAGTCAACAGTGACGTGGCCTGGGAGTTCTGAGATGAAGAGCTAATCACCATCATCAGGAGCTTGCTACTCCTGGGTTTTATTCATCCCCTACCATCCAGAAAAGGGAAGGGGTGAAATGCCAACCCCAGCCATGTGACTCCAGCTGCTTCTCCTTAACTAGAGAGCACCTGCATGCTTACTTTCCCTCCATCCCGGTATTTTGACAGCTCACTCTGCCGTGTATCTAGCAGGAGTTCTGACTCTCCTAAGCTCACGTGACCTTGTTTGACAGCCAGCCCCACTGGACATCTTTGCATGAGGGACATTCTCTGGTCTTGTTTCCCAATCTCCTCACACCTGTATTCTGGGATGCGCTAGTTATGCATCACTGGCAATGGGTATGTCTGATGTTCTGGGAATTCACTTCAAACAAAATGAAGTCATAGTGTGAAATTTTGGCTCTGTAGAACTAGGAAAACAGTCCAGCTTCTCCATCCTATCCCTCTTCTCGGCAGCTGTCCACTTCCCCAATAAAAACCTTATCTCTGCCTGATAGAACACAACCTCAGTGGGATTTTCTCTCTTGAGACCTCCTTAAGTTAGAAGCAAAGTCTTTAGGTTTCAAAGCTCCCACTTCCAGAGGTTTGGACACAAAGTCAGAGGCCAGAAAGAGAACGTAATGAAACAAAACTTACATCCATGGTATTAATAAATCCGAGATTTATTCACTTCTAGAGAAGGATGGTATCAGTCAATACAGAGGAGACCATTGATCCATCCAAAACCTACTCCCCCCCTGCTTGGGCTCTGAACCTCTGTTTTGAGTTGATTATTCTCTCCCTGAAAGAACCCCAGTTCATTTGAACAAAAGCCATTTGCTCAGGCAGGCAGGGCGGACAATGTCTCACTGGGACTGCTTGAGTGAGCCCTTGAGTTGAAAGCCTCAGCTGCCGCAGGGAATCCTGGTAAATCTCTGGGCCTGAAATGACAAACAGCTGCCTATTCATTTCCTTCCTCCAAATGGCCACCCTTGAAGGCCAGGGTCAAGGCAAGTCAACACAGCTGATGCTGGGAAGAGAGCTCCTGCTTGAGAACACACTGGCAACGCCAAGGAGCAGTTCAACAGCTCTCCCTCTTCGACTCGTGCACCAGAACGGTCTCCCTGCCATCTGCAAGTGTGTCCACCTCTTAGAGAACTGCAACATGTCCTTACCTCCCTGAGTTATACGGGCTTTTGTCTTCCAGTCCTTGGTCCCTTGGTTCAATAGCTTGTCATCATTTTCAGTGATGTCCTAGAAAAAAGGGGAAAAAAACAATTAAATCTTCCATGCAATTACTTGCAGCCTGTTCAGATTTGAAGAGCTGCCTAAAACCAGTCTTATCATATTAATGAATACAGCTGGGAAGGCCATTAATACCTGAAAGAGGGGGTTCCCTGGAGACTCAACCAGCAGGGGAGAGAATAGGAGGAAGTGAGGATTTCCCCTTGATACGGAAGGACTGAAAAATGGCGTATTAAGGTAAGGTTGTGGACTTTTATAAGAGGGATGGAAGAATCAACCCCCTGGAATTTCTGAAATGTTTTTGAAGAGATGAATTTCACCAATGCTCATATTCCAAATTCTCATTTTGTCAACACATATACATCAAAATACACGTTTGGGTTTTCTTTACTATTAACTAAAAGCAAAGTTTCCTTTATTATTAACAACTTGACTATTATCACAGGCAAATCTTGTCAATTGAGGCCAAGTTATAGCGGTCAGGCGATTAGTGAACTGTTAAACCAAATGTACTTTATAGAGAAACGTTTCTATTTACCTGGTGTAACATTTACTTTGTTGTTCTCGTTGTTGAGTCATGTCTGACTTTCCGTGATCCCATTTGGAGTTTTCTTGGCAAAGATTGAGTGGGTTGGCTTTCATTCTCTGGCTTATTTAACAGATGAAGAAACAGGCAAATAGGCTTAAGTGACTTGTCCAGGGTCACACAGCTAGCAAATGGCTGAGATCAGATTTGAACTTATTGAGATGAGTTTTCCTGACTTAACACCCAGAATGCTAAGCACCATGATGTTACCTGGTTGCCTTGACATGTACTAAATGCTTGAAATGAAATGTCCTATGTAAAAAGTCATAGCAATGTCTGGGATGACTAGCTGTAAATGACTTTGCTATTCTCAGTAGGACAATCATCCACGACTACCCTGAAGGACTTATGCTGAAAACGCTTATTCATACCCGCAAAAGAAACTGATTGTGTCTGAATACAGATTGAAGCATTCTCTCTCTCCCTCCCTCCTCCCACCCCTTCTCTCTCTAACTTAATTTTTCTTCAGTTTTCATTTTTATTAAAATGAGCAATCTATGTTTTCTTTCACAACTTGACTTTTATGGAAGTGTTTTGCATAATTTCATATCTGGTTTCTTAATTGTGGATGGGGATAAGGGAGAGATCGTAAAATTCAAAAAATTTAAAAACAAATGTAAAACAATTTTAATGTTACTGGGGAAAATATTAAATATTTTTAAAAAGAGACCCTCAGAATTGATTGTATGACGTGGGACACACTGACACGGAACTGACTAGCATGGCATGCCCTCAACAGAGAAGAGGCTGTGCTCTGTGAGCAAAGCAGAATTGAATTAGTTCAGAAAAAATGGGAGATGCTCAAAGTTAGAGAAGTCACCTCAAATGTTCATCTATACTATTTGTGTGTGGCCTATGGCAAAGCATTGTGAGCTCATATTGGTCTGACCAGCCACAGTCGGACACACTGTAACTCCATTCTAACATAGTCATATAATTTTGGTCCCCTCAGAGAACAAAGGATAACAGGCAACCAACATATAAACAAACATACCTACATACATATATATGTGTGTGTATGTATACACACATATACACTGTATATTGCTTACTACATATAATATTGTATAGTACGTTTATTATGTATTCTGATTACTATGTATAATGCTGTATGTGCTGCATATTAAATATATTGCAGAATATGCTATATACTACATATAATGCTGGATATACTGTATATTATATATAATACTGTGTGCATTGATTACTATCCATAATACTGTATTGCCAATTGCTATATATGATGCTATATGTACTGTATACTATAGCTCTAGCTATTTTATATACCTACTATATTTATAGATATATATTATTGCATGCACTGATTACTATGTATAATGCTGTATGTGCTGCATATTAAATATATTGCAGAATATGCTATATACTACATATAATGCTGGATATACTGTATATTATATATAATACTGTGTGCATTGATTACTATCCATAATACTGTATTGCCAATTTCTATATATGATGCTATATGTACTGTATACTATAGATCTAGCTATTTTATATACATACTATATATATATATATATATATATATATATATATAGTATGTATATAAAATATATATATATATAATTATGGCATGCACTGATTACGATGTATAATGCTGTATGTGCTGCATACTAACTATATTGCTATTATATATATATATTCATATACTGATTATTATATATAATGCTCTATGTGCTGAAAACTAAATATATTATGGAATATGCTGTATACTATATATTGTAAATAATACTGTATGCATTGATTGCTATATATAATTCTATATGTGCCGATTGCTATGTAGGATGCTAAATGTACTGTATACTATAGATCTATCATATATATATATATATATATATACTATATGTATTACTGCATACACTGATTACTATATATAATGCTGTATGCACTTATATATGGTGTCATATGTGCTATATATTATAGGTCTGGTTATATACCATATATATAATACTATATATACTGCAAAGTGAAATCCTATGATGGGTAGGTGAGGGCTTTAACTCAGGGGAAGGGGCTGAATGCACGCCCCATGGAACATTCTGTCCCATTAAGGTGCTAAGTTAGCACACTTCCCAGCATTTTCACTCCCTGTCCTCAAGCATGTTTGTGTAACTTCCTGAATCTCACCTATTTCCTCAGCATTGAGAGGAAGCTCAGTCGCCTAAAAATTATTGACATGTCACCTTGTTTGATTTATTCATTTATGATTTATGAAATTGATTGATACATCATCTTGGCCCCTTAGAATTTTAACTTTAAAGCTGGAAGGTGCCTCAGAGCTTTCTAAATCTACTTTATAGAGAAGGAAACTGAATCAATCGATCAGTAAGCATTTCTTAAACATGTACTATGTGTCAGGCACTATGCTAAGTTCTACAGATACAAAGAAAGTAAAAGGATGGTCCATGATCTCCAGGAAGTCACAGTCTAATGAGGCAGATGGCATGTGAGTCACTGTGCACGACAAAAAAGAAATTTGAAATAATCAACAGAGGGAAGGTCCTCAAGTTAAAGGGCATAGGGAAGGGCTTCCTGTAGAGGATGGGATTTTTATTTGGGATTTGAGGGAAGACGGACAGGAAACAAAAATGAGGAGAGAGAGTATTCTAGGTATGGAGAACACAGAAAATGTCAAAAATTGGAAAATGGGTTATCTTATTTGAGTAACAACAAGGAATCCAATTTTGTTGAACCAAAGAGTACATGGGAGTGTGTAGGATAAATAGTTTGGAAAGGTAGGTGGGGGGAGCAGATTTTTAAGGATTTTGAATCTGGTTGCAAATTTTATGTTTCTTCTGAGGTTTCAAATGGCAAGATTCAAACCCAGATTCCTTGACTCCAGATTCAGAAAATTTTTCACTATAATATGGTTGGCACACTGGCTAGAGTACCTGGAGTCAGGAAGATCTGTCTTCATAAGTTCAAATCTGACCTTAGACACGTACTAGCTGGTGACCCTGGGTAAGTCACTTAACCCTGTTGCCTCAGTTTCCTCACCTGTAACATAGACTAGAGAAGGAAATAGCAAATCACTCCAGAATCTCTGCCAGGAAAACCCCAAATGGGGTCACGAAGAGTCAGACGTGACTGAAATAACTGAACAACACACTGCCTGTCTCGTATAAGTATCCCACAGTTATGCTGGAAGTGGATTGACCTGCCATATGGCTTACATCTACTCTCACCCCATCTCCAGTCTTGCTTCTGGCAAAGATTATCCTGCCTTTATCCCAGGAGACTTCCCTAATTGTTGGCACATGCCTGTTCTGCTTCTGGTAGCACATCATATAGCCTGACCCACTCGTTTGACCTGCTAGGGCATTCATGCATGAACTCCTGGTCTAAACAACATTAGAATTCTGTGCAAACTTGGATGACCCCAAAATTTAAAAAAATTAGATGAGGACAGATGAAGTACCTTTCACATATATGGCAGAGGAAGATGGAGAGAGAGGGAAGGAAAGAGCTATTCCTAGCCCAAAAAAGTCTATAGGGAATCATAATAAATAATAATAAAAAATTAAAAATTGTGGCCACACAAATTTTAAAAATACTTTTTTTTTTTTTAATAAAATAGCATCAGTAAAGAGAGAATAAGAAGAAAAATATAGAGTGGCAACTGTTCTTATAAGCCATCATTAATAAAAGTCTGAAATCCAAAATATATAGAAAATATACAATACACACACACACACATATATATACATATATGCATATGAATACATACATGTAATATGTGCACATTATATATATACATATATATATATACATATATGCTATCATATATATTATCCACAAAATTAGCCATTCTCTAATGCTTAAAAATACGAACAAGATTGTTGTGCTTTTTTAAATGTAATAACTTCTCTGGACTACTATCCCTACTTGGACTCATAGTCATGGATTAGGCCCCCAAAGGGTGATGATTATTTTAGGTTTAGGTATAACCACAATGAACTAATACTATAGTTCATGAGCCCCTCTCAATATGCTTACTGATAATATTCAGTAAGTAGATACTATGAACTTTTACAAAAGGCATTCATTATGAAGGGAGGGGGAAGCATACATAATTACAAGATATCTCCATATAATCCTGAACACACTCCCCTAGAGATTTACATATCACCTATGGGTTTATTGAAGTATAATTTAGGAAAAATGTTAAAATAGGAAATATGTGGCAGAGGCATCTCATATGTCCACATTTCAGTCAATTTTTTATGTGTGAAGTCCTCACATGAATCTATTTGGGAACAATATTTCTGCTGGGTGGATTGTCCATAAGATCTGCTTTTCTCCATAGCCAGATCTCTTTTGTTCTGCCAGGAATCTTCTTTTTCAATCTTGTCTTCTCCCTTAAGTGACTATAATTCTGTATTTATGTCTGTGAGGAGTTTGTATCTTTGCCCCTTCAATTGTGCCTTAAACTGTCTTCCCCAGACAGACTCTTGAAATGGTGTGTGGGATATCTCCCTCTGGACAAGAAGCTGCTTGATGGCTTGATCAATAAGAAGAAGAGGAGAAAAATCCCCTGTTCCCTGCAGAAAGGGATCTCCTTCAATAAAGAAACTTCCTAGGGACTGAATTGGGTTTCTGGAGCATAGCTATTGGAAGCCCCCAATGGTATGGTTAATGTGTTAGCTCAGGCAGCCACCTAGTTCTCTCATGGTTCTCTTGAGGAACTTCATATCTCATACAGGTATGGCTGCAATTAGACAATTCACTTAGCACTTCGCTACCACATTTACTAAATTCTGTGAATGCATAATTGAGCTAGGGGAGAGCTTCCTTCCTTCTATTCTAAAAGAAAAAAAAGTAAAGTATAAATGACCATAGTAAAACATTGTAAATCACTAATAGTAATAGAACCATGAATTAAAATAATCCTGAGGTTTTATAGGAGAGCCAACAAATTGCTAAAAAAAAAAAATGGAAACAATATTGGAGGACATGTGGGAATATAAATACACTATTACACTTTCAGGAGATGAGAATTGGTCTCGCCATTTTGGATATCAATTTGGAATTATACAAGCAAAGTATCTAAATTATCCACATTCTTTGAACCAGATATCTCACCACTAGTCATATATCCTAAGGAAGTTAAGATAAAATCAAAGGGATGGCAACATAATCACAGCAACATTATTTATAGGAACAAAAATTGAAAATAAAATGTGTGCTTTTACATTGGGAAGTGGTTTGTAACATGCCTCTTGTCAGTTACAATTACTAGTCTGCCCTAGGCCCAACAGAGCACCTTTGACCACTGTCCTTTGCAGTGTCAACTCTACCTGGCTCGCCTCCTCTGAGGCCTTCTAAGGTCTCTGGCCACGATCTCTTGAATCTATAGCTTAATAACCGGTAGCACGCTCAAGAACAGCCACGTGTAATTTTAAAAGCCTTTATTATACCTACTCACATAATGCCCTGACTTGTTGGTTCCCGAGTGAACACCTGGTCAGAAGACCCACGTGTTCACTACCAAAATCCTTACCTCTTTTGGCTACCCATCTTGGCTTGGCTACCCAGGCTAGGGAGCCTGGGTAAAGAGCGCCAGGTTAAAGAGAGCGACTGCTGTCTGCAGTGGGCTTATAAGGGGCCTGTGAGGTCACACACACAGACAATCAGCGAGAGAGTCACCAATTACAAAGCTATCTCAATGTGGCCAAGATCCCACCTACGATGCAGTCCTAATATCCACAGAAATTACTTCTTGGGGGACTCAAATCTCCCAATGCGCTGTGGCGCTGCCCATTTAAAGGGCTCTTACAATTCCCTTCTCTTGTTTTGCAGGAACAGCATCCTTACAGTGGTGGAAAAACTATGGTATGTGAAAGTGGGGGATTATTATTTTAGTACAAGGAATAACAAATATAGACACTCAGAGAAACATGGGAAGACTTATATGAACCAAGTGAGTGAAATAATCATAACATAAGTATAACATAGAATAACTACAATGATGTAAATAAAATGATCACAAAAAGGAGGGAAAAGAAAATCTGAGCAGTTGAAAAAGAAATAGAGACCGCTTAGAAAAGATAATAAAACTAACCTCCCCGCCCCCAATTTGCTACAGAGGAAGGGATAGAATGGTATATATTTTGCAAGATGTGGAATGTACATCAGTTATTTTTACTCATTTTCTACATCATAAGGAAGGGTTGAATTTGGAAGAAAAGAATTTTCTCCTCTTACAAGTGATTGTAATGTAAAGGCAAAAGACATCAAATGAGATATTTATTTTTTGCTAATGTTTGATTCACTGAACCCAGCTGTAGCTGGAAATAGCTTGGGGTAAATGGTTTGGGAACTGCCATAGACATGAGTTGGGAATAAGGGAAGGGGACGTGAAGAAGATTTCCCCAATGCTACCCTGGGCCAGTGTACTTTTCCATCTGCCCTGTTTACAAGAGCTCAATGCAAAATAGACCGGTCTTCTCCACTCCAACCTCTGTCCCCTTCAATGACTTCTACCCTCTAGCACTGAATTGAATCAACGTTCTTTCCTTGCTCTTCCACCAATTCTGCCTGTCCTAGCAGCATGAGCTACAAATAATGTCTGGGAACAATATCTCTTAACGAGGGGAATGAATAACAAAGAAAGCTACCAAAGTTCTTTCCATTTCTCTCTTCCACATTTGTGAACATGGAGACCTTTCCGCAGTCCTTATCCTTTTCTCTTTTCCATTTCCCCCCAATCTTCTGGAACTCATGTTTCAATGTGATAAGATTTCGAGTCAGAAGATTTAAGATTAAATTTTGGTTCTGCGATTTAATAGTTCTATGCCCCAGGATTATGTGGAGACATTTTGTAACTACCTGTACCTTCCTCCCTTTGACATATTAGCAAATGCGTTTGCTAAGACTTCGTAGTATCAACTTGTTGAATATTAATAATAATCATATTGTTAGGGGCTCCTAAGATATAGTTTAGAAATACAACCCCACAAGGTTAGTCCTAGAAGTTGAAATTTTCACCTCTCTCTGGGGACCCAAAACACTTATGTGAACACAAGTAGTAGTCCAGAGAGGATATTGCATTTTGAAAACAGTTTGTTCATATTTTAAATTCTCATGGATTGGTTCATTGTGATACACATATTTATGTATGCATGTACACACATATGTATACACACAAATCTGGTATACACATATCAGATATACATATTATGTTGTCAGACCTCAGTCTCCTCATCTGTAGAATAAGGTAAATGGACTAGATGACTTAGAGTTATATTACAATCTATTATTCTACTTCTATCTCTGATATGTATGAATGTAAGATGCGTATTTTAACTCTCTGGACCTCAGTTTCCTCATCTGTACAATGAGGAAGGTTGGACCTTTCTAGCCTTAACCCAGAATCACAAAATGTGAGGGTTGGAAGTCCCCTAGTCCAAAGGCTACCCCACTATAACACACTTGATAAATAGTTATCCTTCATACCCTAAGGACAAGGAACTAATCATCTTTAGAACAATGTTCCATGATTCTTTGCCATTGTCTCTCACAGTAACCATCTTCATTTTATTCTTTCTGCCCAGATAGAATCCACCTTATTTCATCTCAACTTAGAATCACAAAGGCACCAATCTATACCTGTAAGGGATCTCAGAGGACATCTTATCAAAAATTTTCCTCTTAAATATGAGGAAATGGAGATGTGGAAAGGTTATATCAGGTGTAGATCTAGAGCTCAAAGAGACTTCAGAGGTGATCTCATCTAACCCCCTCATTTTATGGATGAGGAAACTGAGGACTAATCTCAATGGTGGGATGACTTGCCCAACATTATACCATCAGATGCTCTTGGTACCATGCCTGGATTTTTTCCACTGCACCAAATCAACAGATTCCTCTTCTCTCTCATCCACAATCCCTTTAGTCCTTGGTTCGCTGCATGCTTCTCCACCCTGCCTTCTCTGAATGCATTGACCTATAAGTCTCCACCTCTCAAGATTTCTTTTTCTATTCCCCTAAAGTCTGAATTTGACCAAGATACTACAATCCCTCCTTTTGGCTCTGAGCCCAGTAACTCATGTATTTATGTTTCAGGAGTCTTATGAATACACACCTCTGGGAAAGTGAAGATACAAATATTCATCCTTGTTTTCAGCTGAAAATAACTAAGCTCCCATATGAGTATAATTGTTTAATAATCAGACACGGGAGCCCCTCTAGTGAGCCCCTGAATTCCTCTCATCTCCTTCTTCAGAGTTCTGAGGACAGGAGTACATCAGTAGTCTGGGAAAGCTGAAGGCAAGTGTTGCCAGGCTCAGTTCAATGGAGGGGGATCTAATCTCTGCATCTTTGGCTCTTTTTCCTTGGTTCATTACTTTCTAACCACTTACAGTTCTAATCGAAGAGAGCCCCAAGACTCTCAGACTGTAACAAATCCATAAATCAAAGACAATGACTCTTCCCCCACCTTTTCCTTTCTTCTTTTATAATCATACCATCTGTGGAGATTTAGTATGATGCTCGCTCCTATTTATACAGCCAGCATGGTGTGGCAGATAGATTATTGTTGTTGTTCAGTCATTTCAGTCACGTCTGACCGCAATTGAGGCTTTTCTGGCAAAACCAGTAGAGTGGGTTGGCATTCCTTTGCTAGTTCATTTTACAGATGAGAAAACTGAAACAAAAATGGTGAAGTGACTTGCCCAGGATCACACAGTTATAAGTGAATGAGGTAAGATTTGAACTCAGGAAGATGATTCTTGCAGACTCTAGTCTTAGCACTCTATCTGTTGAACACCAAGCAGAAAGAGAGCTGTACTTGGAATTAGCAATGCCTGGGTTTTGATCCTGACAAAGACTGTGTGATTCTTGCTAAGTCACTTAACTTCTCTGTGTCTCCATTTCCTCATCTATTCTTGATAGTTGTAAAGTCCCTTCTTACCTTTTGGTTCTGATCTCAGGAGTCTCAGCTTTCTCGTGTGTCATATGAGGAAGATAATGGAACCTACTTCACAATATTGTTGTGAGAATCACATATGATCACATTTGTGAAATCCTTGCAAATGTTAAAGCACAATATCAATATCAAATATCACAGCAATCCCTTCCACATCATGACTTTCGCCATCAATATTTTCAATATATTGTTGCATGGCATAAGAAATTAAATGAGAATTTTGGGAAGTTTTGTTACAGATACTACATGAAGGCCAGCAGATGGTACAGAAAAGATTTAGAAACCCAGAAACGTATAAAATATATATACGGTATTATATAATTTCAATACCCCATGGTACAAAGGGGAGGCCAAAAATTTTTACCTGAAACGTGGAAGGGATAACTATATTATTAACATCTTTCGATCAATAAGTATCGATTAAGCCGGTACTATGTGGTCATAGTCACAAGTTGATAGTAAGGAAATAGTGACTTCCAGGCAGGTGGAGCAGATATGAAAAAGCCACAAATACAGGAGAGAGAGAGTACTATGTATGAGAAACAAAAAGGCTACTTTAGCTAGCTCACACAGTCAGGGGAGGAGAGTAGTGTTCAATGTGTCTGGAAAAGTAGATTGTGTAGAGTTTGAAATGAACTGATTAATTTAGAGAACATGTTCTTCCAAAGAAACAAAAACTGTGTGAGGTCAATAATCCAAATGTGGTCATATTCATTTTGTAGACAGGGATAGAAGGCAAGAAAAAAAAAAAGTGGGATCATAATACAGTAGGAGGGAGAGATAGCGGACAGTTGGTGTGATGCTTTGGTATGGACATGATATCAAAAGAACCCAAGGAAGATTTCCTTCAACAAGTTGAGTTATCCCTCTCTGGTCCTTTAGGAAAGAATGTGCATACAAGTCACATGGGATGGGCAGGTACAGGGGAGAGGTGGGATCTCTGTATTTGGAGGGCTGAAGTAGCACCGTTCCATCGAGATATGACATAATAAGAGATGAAGATTTTGCCCATGGTCAGTGGGAGAAAGTACTGGGACCAAACCTCTATCTCAGATCTCTGACTTCCATCGTACTCTTGTTTGGCTGGCTCAGATCAACTCTCTGGCACAGATTTGTTTTGTATTGTTTCGTTGTTAATGAAAGAATCTTGCCTGGATATTGAGACTTGAAATAGATCCAAGAAACGAGACAATAACCATGGCAATCTCTTACCTCACTTGTCTCAGAAAGGAGAGTTTCTCATGACTGTTTTATCAACAGGTGTCTTCTCAGCTACACTTTGGCAGCTGTTGTACAGAAGAGCTGGAACAGACAATAAGTTTAATTTAATTGATTTGAAAAGGGTCTGGGCTTTCCATTTCTGATCCAAGCATCTTCTCAATACTTTTGGCTGGTTTTAAATCAGATCTGAAGTCTGTACAGGAATGCCTAATTCACTCATTCAATAGAGGAGTTGGATTGGAGAGGAAATCAGGTGAAAGTTACTTTTGTCTAGTCTGCAACCAAAGACTGGGCATAGCTAAGTGATTCAGTGGATAAGATACTGGATCAGGAATTAAGAAAATTTAAATTCAAATATAGCTTCAGATGCTTAGCAGAAGTGTGACTCTGGATAAGTCATTTAATCTCTGCTTCCAGTTTGTCCCCTTTAAAATTGGGGACATTATTGTGTCCCTCCTAGCATTATTGGTAATATAGCATTATAGCCAGTATAAGAGATGGATAGGCACTTTAGCGATTTTAAAACTCATTTTATAGAGCAGAACAGGCTTAGACAGATTGATGGATTCACATGTTACACAGCTTTGGTATTAGTACATCCTTGGTCTGGTTTTTTAACCTTTTCAGTTATTTCATTCAACTTCTCTTTTGGAAAAAGATACATTTTCGAACTTTTTAGGGAAAAAATTTTCCTTGTTTTCAGGGACATGGGATGTAAAGATAATCCAATTCTTCCAAGTCCTGTTGATTTAGATCTCTGTTAGTTTGGGACAGTCATTTAATCTCTCTGAGCCTCTATTTCCACATTTGTGATAGGAAGAAGTTGACCTAGATGATTTCTAAGGTCTCTTCCAGCTGATCTGTGTGCCTTCAGAAAAAGTGCTTTGGATTCATTTTCCTCCTCTTGAAGATAAAGAGATGAGACATTATATTCCAGCTCTGAGTCTCTGATTCTAAATCTGACATCTCTATTTTCCAAAAAAAAAATGGTCTCTTAGTCTGAGGGGGAGGAAGCAACAGAGCCAACGTTACACTAATGGGGATACAGGACTGAGACTCAGAGAACCTAGTGCTTTTCCTCCAGCCTCAAGGCTTCTCTAGTGGATACAGTTCTACTCAACCCCTGCCTCCCTCCCCTGTGTTCTATTGGATTGTTGTTGTTTGATATAGATTGATTGACCACAATTTAATGAATGTTCAGTCCTTTTAATATGAAATTGCAAAGACTAATTGGATGATGGATGTAAAGGGCTAAGGAACTCTCTAAATGTCATCTGCTAAAGATACCTGTCTCACAGGCTTGTTGTGGGCCATGGGTTCTGTCAGATGTAAACCACTAACTAAATTGCAGTCATTAATATTGTACATTATATGACCCTTTACCACTTGCAAACATTACTTCACTTGCTCCTCAGAGTGGGAAGAAATGAAAAAATAAAGCTAGCCTTTGAGGCAGAAAGTTCTGAGTTGTAATCTTGCTCTGATATAAACTGGATGAGCAATCTGGGGCAAATCACTTAACTTCCAAGTGCCCCAAGAAACTCTCTAATGCTTGCATTGATCTGCAGCGTGAGAAGTTCCTCGAACTGATGAAACAAAATATAGAATGTTTAAATATATGAAAATACAGAAATATATTAAAATATAGAAAAAGATTTATGAAGTCAAATGATGCAGGGATTATTCTTGCACTCTACAGATGAGGAAACTGAAGCTGAATGCTACTGCAACAGCCATATAATTAGGGAATCATAGGAGCTAACATGTCAACCATGGGAAGCAAACGTACAGTGAGGAAGCATAAGGACCAGGTTTTAATCCTACTACTTAGGGATTCTTGTGAAATTTGGACAAGTCATTTAATTCTCCCTGAGCCTCAGTTTTTTCATCTGTAAAATGAGGGGCTTAGATCAAATAAACTCTGATGTCTCTTCCCACTCAAGATGTATGATCCTCTAAAGAAATAGCATCTGACTCAAAGTTGACACCATATTGAGTAGTTCATCTAGTAGGGGATCACATGAAATCATCTCTTGTACTTAATCCTATTACTCACTGATAAGAAGACCAATGGAAATCCAGGGAGGGTCCTTGGCCATGGAGCAGCCAAGCTTATTGACCTAGGAAGGGACTGAACATATGATCATATTCTCATTAACACACTATTCTAACTCACAGAGGTCAGTCCGCCAGAACACAGATGGAACACAGTGCAGATTCGCCAAGAAGATTCTATTCTGAGACACACGTGTCTCTCACTTCTACAAACACAGTCACAGGTTTGTGTAATTGCCCTTGCATGCTGCTCTCAGATAACTCACACATAGACTTTTAAAACTCAAGCATGAAATGTGAAAGGATTGAGTTGTTTCATTACAATGCTTTGCACTTAAGTGATTCATAAATCTTCTATGCCCAATGTTTTCTGGGTCTTCTCTCCCCTCCCCTTTCTTCCTTTTCCTTCCCTTCCTCACTTCCTTCATCTTTACATTCCTCCCTCCTTCTCTCCCCCCTTCTCTTTCCCTCCTTCTCTCCCTCTCTTCCTTTCTCCCTTTCTCCCTCTCTCCTCTCACTTTCTCATTTTCTCCTTCTACCCTTCTCTTCTTCTCTCCCTTTCTCCTTTCTTTCCTTCCTTCCCTTTTCCCTCCCTCCCTCCCTTCCTTCCTTCTTTCCTCTTTCTTTCTCCCTCCATATCTTCCTTCTTTCCTCCCTCCTTTCTTCCTTCCCTTCTTCCTCTCTTCCTTCTTTTCTTCCTTCCTCTCTTCCTTCTTTCCTTCCTTCCTCTCTTCCTTCTTTCCTTCCTTCCTCTCTTCCTTCTTTCCTTCCTTCCTCTCTTCCTTCCTTCCTTCCTTCCTTCCTTCCTTCCTTCCTTCCTTCCTTCCTTCCTTCCTTCCTTCCTTCCTTCCTTCCTTCCTTCCTTCCTTCCTTCCTTCCCTCCCTCCCTCCCTCCCTCCATCCTTGTGCTTCACCCCTTCTTCCCTTTCAACCGCTCTATTCCATTGAATTCATCAAGCTAATGATCTGTTATATGTTTAGCCCTGTGCTGTGTGGGATCTCAATACTGGCCACACAAAGAGAAGGACAAAAAAAAGAAAAGAAGAGAAACAGTTCTTGACTTCTAGGAGTTTACAGGAGCAGCAAATACTATCCAAAATGTGGCTCCTAGTGTCCCTAAAAGTATCCTGAGCCCCTCTGTACTCAGGTGCTCAGTAGGTACAAACATGTATGTGGCAAGATCCCTCACTTTAAACAGTACCCAAACAGGTTAAAAGGCAACAGTTATAAAAGTTATGATCAGGAACAAGAGTCATTTTTTACAAAGAGATTCTTTGACTTATAAAAATATTCCTTTTCAGAATCTTTGTGTCCAAGAGCTCCCATAATGCACTTTTGATAGGATTCAATTTTTAAAGATTCAACATTTTAGTGCTTTTAAAAAATATAAATTGACTTTGTCTTTTATCACAGGCCTTGCTGTATCTTTTTAAATGAAATTATTTAATTTTATTTTTTTATGGATGTGATTTATTGCTCTTATTGCTTCTCTAATATTGAACCATCCTGCCATTCTTGGCCTAAATCCTGCTTAGCCATAATGAATTCTTTTTGATATATTGCTGTGTTTTATTTAACATTTTTGAATTGATATCCATTATTATTATTGAACTAATGGACAATTCAATCCAATACAAAAAACATTTGTTAAATACCTACTGTGTGCCAGGAACCAAATAGGAACTGCCAATATAAAAAGGAGGCAGTCCTCAAGCAATTTATATTCTACTGAGGAGATACAAAAGATATACAGATGAATAAAGACATACTAATCTAAGGAGAGATAATGCTAACAACTTGAGAGGAGGTAGGATTCAAGTAGATACCTAAGCTAAGCCTTGAAGGACGCTAAAGATTCTAATAAATGGAGTGCATTGCAGTGGAAGGGGACTGCGACTTAATGGCTTGGAGGTGGGAGATTGCATTTTTAAACTGGGAAACAAGTTTGGCTGGACAGTGACATGTATAAGTTGAGCTAAAGTGAAGTACGCATAGAAAGGTAGACTGGAGCTAGATTATAGAAAGTTTTAAATGCTAGACTGAAAAACTTGTTTGCTGATTGGTTGGTAGTTCGTTTTGTAGAAGCAATAGGGAGCCACTGATGATTCCTTTCCCTGGGTTTTAATTTCTTCAACTCATAACATAAGAAATGGGGACAAGATGACTTCTAGATCCCTTTCAGATTTAAGTCTATGATCTTATGTGTCCCATGAAACTTTTCTGGGGTGCATCTCCTGTTGGGAGCAAGAGCATCTCCTTGGGATCCAACCTGAAAAGAACTTTGAGTGTCTATAAATCCATTCCGCTCCCTCTTCAGAATCTATGACAAAAAAAGGCAAGCAGGCAGCAATATTTCCCTGGCAGCTAACAGTTGTGAAGGAGAAGCACAGGGCAGGTGTGAAAGGAGGTGACTTGGCAGAGGTCCATCAGGGACAGAGACTCTCTTCTCCCTTCTTTCTTTCCGTGGGACATCTTCCATAACCGCCCCACCTCTTTCCCATATGTTTCTCTAGGTCTTTGGAAGTGTGGGACTCTAGGATCAAATGAACAGCTTCAGGTTATTATTTTAATCGTTGTTATTTATATTATTTTGTTCCATTTTACAACTCAGCTTTGAACTAATGATGGGAAATGGGCTGTGTTAATATAAATCATTCCTGCCTCCTTGAATCGCAGTTAAACATCTGGATTAATTAAACACACAAAGACATTTGTAAGAGTGAACAGCTTCATCACGGTGGAGAAAAGAGGCAGATACAGAAGCACACGTTTACAAATTGATGCTCAAGCATGAAAGCAGATGCTTACAAAACCCACTGAGGCATGGGGGAGGGTCTGAAGAAGGAAGAGGGGGAAGGCAATGAAGGACTACCCAGAATCCTTCTCATTTTACAACCACGGAATATCAAAGCTGGAAGATCTCCGTAGAGTTATTCTACTCCAGAGGTTCATAAACCTAAGGGTCCACGAACTTAAAAAAATATTTTGATAGCTGCATTTCAATATAATCGGTTTCCTTTGCAAATTTGTGTGCCTTTTAGTTTATGCATTTAAAAACATTATTCCAAGAAGAGATACATAGTCTTCACCAAAGTACCAGATGTGTTATGACATGAAAAAGGTTAAGAAAACTTACTCTAATCTAAGTTTTTCATTTCATAGAGAGAAAGCTGATACCCAGAGAAGAGAGGGGATGTCCAATACCTCAGAGCATTAAAAAATCAAGCCATGGCTTGATATCCTTCACCTGTTTTGTAGTCTGCTTATTCAGGTCATGGGATCAGAATTACAGTTAGAGAGGCCTTCAGAAACCATCTCATCCAAACTCCTCATTTTACAAAGGAGGAAAGTGAGGCTCAGGGAGGTCAAGCATGTCCAGTCAAGTCAATGAAGCTTATTTTGTTGTAAGCATCGGGCTACAAAGAAAAGCAAAAATTGTTCCATGTCTCAAGGAGTTCACAGTCTAAAGGAGAGCATGAAAATGAAGAGAAATACAGGATACATTAGGGATAACATCAGAGAGAAGAAAACAGTGTTAATGAGGACTAGGAAATGTGATCTGAAGTAATTTAGGATTATCTGGAGCTGGAAGGGACCACAGAGGCTAGTTGATACTTGTTGGATATGGCACAGTGGGAATTCCTTCGGTGTAAAGGTTGGAGTAAATTGCCACTTGCAAATTTTAGAATTCTGAGAGTTGGAATAAAGCTGCATTTGGGGAGCCTCCAGAAGATGAAATTGCTTCCTGATACTTTGGTTCAGTTACCAAAAATAGCCATTGCATCCAACTGTGTACCCAGCCCTAAAGCTAACGATTGTTAAAAGAACAATAGTGGGATGTAGGCTTGTGTTCTGGCCACTTCATTCTGAACTCTATTGAATATAAGATGAAAACATCATTAGTAATAAAAATAGCAAAAAATATTTTATTCATTCCCTCTTCCCAATTTGAGTTTGAAGGGGAAGCCATCACATCTCAAGGCCATTATTTTTTATAGTTCTCCTTTGGCACTTAAGCCTTGTGATGTTGTCTAAACATCATTTAACCTGGCAGGAACTTGAGAGGTCCAATCACAGCTAGAATTCTTGCCCTTCCACACCCTGGCCAATTCTCTCTGCTCCACTGTAAGCACCTCCAATGCCTTGAATATATTTTCATATGCATGATCTTGTGGGAGGCAGCCTGGTATGATGGAAGAAGGAATAATTCTAGATGGAAAAGAGCTGTGTTCAGATCTTATAGCTAATGCTCACTACCTCTATAAGTTTGTGCAAATCACCTCATATTCCTGGGACTCAGTTTCCATACCTGTAAAATTAGTGACCTTTAAGATCTCTTCCAGCTCTTAATCTAGGAACTTAACTTTTAACTTTTATAATACTTATTTTATAATGGGCAGACCAATGAATTTCTCTGAGCTTCAACTTTCACATGTTTAAAATAAAGGGGTTAGGTTGTATAGGGGTTGTGTTCCCCTTCAGCAGGAGATCTATGTTCTTCATTGTTTTCTTCTGAAAGTAAGGAAGTGTTAGGTTCTTACTAAGTGCTAATGAGATAATGAGAAGGAGGAAGGGAGGGAGGAAGAGATGTGGTACCATACCCAAAGTCATACTGTTACACTAGAATTGAAGCTAGAATTCAGGTCTCCAGATTCTAGACCAGGGATTCTCAAACTACATCCCGCAGGCCAGATGCAGCCGCTGAGGACGTTTATATGGCCCGCCGGTTATGGCAAATGGGCTGAGGAGCGGAGACAGAGTTTTTACTATAGTCTGGCCCTCCAACAGTCTGAGGGACAGTGAACTGGCCCACTATTTAAAAAGTTTGAGGACCACTGCGTCTAGACCCGTGATTTCCCATACTCTATTTACAATGCTGCCTCTCAGTTGATGAACTCAACTATCAAAGACTAGCTGTCCAATTTGCCTATGTTTACTAGAAATCCTAGAGGGTTTAATGGAAAGCATCTTAAATTGGGTGTCAGTGGACCTGGGTCTGAATCCTGATTTTGCTTCAAATCACTTGTGTGATTTTGATCTAGAATTAATAGGGACTTCAGAGATCATCTGGTTCACTTCCATCACTTAACATAAGAGTAAACTGAGGCACAAAAAGGTAAAGAAATTTGCTCAGAGTCAGGACTTCAACTTAGATCTTTGTGATAATCAATTTAATGCTTTTTCTATCTAGTACACAATTCTGTGTGTGCGTATATGTAATAGGGGGATTCTTGATTGAGAACTGGGAGGCTCTGGAAAGATCATCTGCTCCAACAATCCATTCCCCTTTTAGAGATAATGAAATAGAGGCTAAAGACTTGGATTGACTTTCTCAAAGTTACACAAACAGAAATCACCAGTATTTAAATCCAGGCTTCTTGCTACAAAAGCATTTATCTTCCCACTGAACTACACTGTCTCCTTTGTGCCACAAGTATTCTACAATTCTCTGTAAGAAGTACTGGCTTCTTCCAGCTATACCCAGCGAAAGAACTCTGGGAGATGACTATGAACCATTACATAGAATTTCCAATCCCTCTAATTTTGTCCACCTGCATTTTGGATTTCCTTCACAGGCTAAATGTACTATTTCAAAGTCCGATTCTTTTTGTTCAGCAAAACAACTGTTTGGACATGTATACATATATTGTATTTAATTTATACTCTAACATATTTAATATATATTGATTGACCTGCCATCTGGGTGGGGGTAAGAGGGGAAAAATTGGAAGAAATGGTTTGGCAATTGTCATTGTTGTCAAATTACCCATGCATAGATCTGGTAAATAAAAACTATTAGATATGAAAAAAAAAAAGAAGTACTGGCTTCTTGTTGGGATTTTTGCCCCCATGATCACCATTGATCTCCAACTTCAAATCTCTATCATCTCTTATCTCAAGGAGAATGGGTTTGTTTATTTATTTTGTCTGTTTTTTACCTTCACTTCATCTCCATTGTCATAAAACTTTCAAGAAATAAAGAGAGGAAAAATATAAATCCTTAAGAGTTTCCCTTCCCAAGCCCACATAGCAGCCTCTTTATTATTGCTAAAAAATTCCAAGTCCAATCCCTAACAAACCCTTCTGGAAAACTATGCCTTTAGGGAGGGCCTTTCCAGCTTCCCAATAAAACAGCATTTCCAAGACACCACACGTTTGATGGTTTTGTCCCATAGAAGCCCAGATTAGGAGGGAACAGACCTGAAGAGCCCTTCCTCACAAAGCCCTGATGAGGCCCAGGACCTAGAGGGAAGCTTTGTATTTATTATGGGTATGTGAGAGAAGGAAGGAAAGAAGGAAGGAGGGAGGGAGGGAGAAGGGAGGTTAGTCATTAAAGGAGCAGTTCAGCTAAATAAAGGATCTCATTATGTGTGCTATTTTTATTCCTGGAATGTCTGCCTCCCTCTTCCCCCCTTGAGGTTCCTACTGAAATCTGACAATCAGGGCTGAGCCTTGCTGTCAGGTTCCATTAGGCAAATCAACCAGGAAAAAAAAAGAGAGAGAGAGAGAGAGGGAGAGAGAGTTTGGCCTTGAAAGTGAGCTGAATCAGCAGTGGTGCTGTGTGTGTGTGTGTGTGTGTGTGTGTGTGTGTGTGTGTGTGTGTGTGTTTGTGATCTCAAGTGCCTGCTACCAAAGTATTTAATTAGTTGACTGAAGCATCATCCATGTCCCTCCCTTCAACCCACTGAGGTCAGAAAGAGTCCATTCTCTGAGGAGGTTCTTGGAGATCCTGGACAGCATCCCATCCCAAATAGGAATCGATGGCATTTTCTGTGTCTATTCAGCAGAGAGAAACTGAGGTAGGGATTCTAACTGACAAGGGTCAACAGTACACTGGCCTCAGATATGAGAGGCTCAGGGTTCAGTTTTAATATACAGACTTTGTGAACCGGAACTGTTTGAGACTGTAGCTAACAGAGTGATGGATATTGCAGTTGTTGGAGGGGTTTCCTCATCAGGGAGTTCCTTATATTAATGTCATCACATCTACACCCTCCTCTCCTCTTCCAGCACCTCTCCACAGGGAAAAAAGTGTCACCTCGATAAGATTTGCCCAGGTCCAGGATTCCCCATGCTCAGAATCCAAGGCATTCTTCTGCTCTTCCGCTAAACAAGAAGCGTTCTCACCCCAGCCAGGATGCTCTTTCTTTCATCTAATAAAACATTCTTCAATTACTCCATGTGTTGTTCTGCTTTTCCAAATAGGAGCTGGAGAGTGTGTGGGTGGCTTTGTTCATGCAGAACATATCCCTATGTTTTATACTCATTTCTGTTTTTATGAATGTGTCTTCATTTCTCAAAAAGAGAAGTCTTGAGCTGATTCTAGGGTTAATCAGCCTTATTTAAGAAGTAGAGGATGTAAGATGCAACCACAGAGATTATTCTGCTCACTGATCCTCTGATTAGCAATACCAAATGAGGCATAAAGAAGGGAGACATATGCAAGCTCCCTGAAGGAGGGTATCAAGGAGGAGGCTTTTTGCTGAGTCCTCCTGGAAAGGGGATTCCCCAGAGATGAGTATTTCCATTCATGGATGACATTCAGCTTGTTTCATCAAACCCCAGAAAATTAGAGGTACTCCGTAGTGAGTTTCATACCCACTTCAAGTCCCTCATCTTAACAATCCATAGAGGGAAACCTAAGTGGATGAAGAATGCATATAAGTAAGAGAACGGTTTGAAAATGGATGGGCAGCTTATTGAGTTAGTCCCTCAGTATTTCCCTCTACAAAGCTACTGAATGATTTGCCATTTCTTTCTCAGCTCATTTTACAGAGGAACAACTGAGGGAAACAGGGGTTAAGTGACTTTGCCCACAACTAATGAGTGTCGGAGGTTAGATTTGAACTCAGGAAGATAAGTGTGATTTGATTTTTGTACCATAGGCAAGACTTTTCATTAATTTTAGTCTGATGCTTTATATTACCTTAGATACCGATTATCTTCTCCATTGGTTAGTTCTCCCTCTTACCTTTTTATCAGCTGCAAATTTGATGAGCATGACATCTGTGACTGTTATCCAATCCGTTGATTAAAAATGTTGAAAACAAACGATACTGTATGAAGAAGTATTTTGATGGAAGTGGATATCTTCAACATAGAGAAGATCTAGTTCAGTTCCAGTTGATCAATGATGGACAGAAACAGCTACACCCAGAGAAGGAACACTGGGAATTGAGTGTAAACTGTTTGCCCTATTGTCCTTCTACCCAGGTTACTTTTACCTTCGGAATCCAATTCTTAGCATGCAACAAGAAATTTGGTTTTACACACATATATTGTATCTAGGATATACGGTAACATATTTAATATGCATGGGATTGTCTGTCATCGAGGGGAGGGAGTAGAGAGAGGGAGGGGAAAATTTGGAAAAGAAGTGAATACAAGGGATAATGTTGTAAAAAAAAAATTACCCATGCATATGTACTGTCAAAAAATTATAACTATAAAATTAATAAAAAAATAAAATAAAAATGTTGAAAGCTTTGTACTGAGTATAGATCCCTTAGGCACTCCATTGCAGACATCCTGCTTTATTAACTTTGAAATATTAATAATTATTCTTTAACAATTATTCTAATTAGAATAATTAATTCTAATTTTAATAATTATTATAATAGCCATTATCTAATACACATCTCCATCTTCTCCACAGTAAGAGGATCAGATAATTTCTCCAAAGATTTCACAAACTCTAGATAAACTATATTCACGCCATCTTCTTCATTTGCTTAGTAATCCTGTAAAGAAAGGAAATTGGGTTGGTCTGGTATGATTTCTCCTTAATGAAGCTATCAAGCTCTAAAATCATTGGTCCCCTTTCTAAGGTGTTTGCACAAAACAATATTCATGACAGATCCCATTTATTAAAGAAAAACAAAGCTGTGTACTTTCACTTAGATGATTGACAGCTTGGTCCTAAGTGAAAATGGTTATCTCTTTCAGCTTCCATATTGCCTTGAGGTATTCAAGCCTGTGGAGATCTTTTTAAATCTGATGTCTGCCATCCGACATATTAGCCAGCTTTCCCATTATTGTGTCATCTACAAACAAGTTCACATTGCCATCCGAGTCTTTAGCCAGCATGTTGACTAGGAGACAGCCAAAACTATAATTCCACAGCCTAGTGGACACTGAGCTGCCCATCAGCTTTGCTAATCATCGCCCAAGGCTCTAGCTTCATTTTCCTTTTCTGTAAAATGATGCAAATGGGCATAAGCTCCCCTACTTCACAGGACTGTTGTGATGATCAGATTTTAAGACATTTATTTTCTTTTCTTATAGAATTAGACAAAGCTTGTTATTTTTTTGGTGTAGGGAATCCCCAGTGAAGAAATTCCCTTTACCAATGCAGATTAACACACTTCTGAAATATCAAGTCTTGGAAGTTTGCCTGAGGGTATTTAGAGCTTAAACAAATTGTCCAATGTCAAACAAACCAGTGAGTCAGAGACTTAGGGTCTTGAATCAAATTGTTCCAGTCTTGTAGATCAGGCTTTTATTCGCTGAGGTCACTTATATAAGTGAAGAGAAAGTTCTAAGATACTGTTTAATAATGTCATTAATCTTAAAATTTAATATGTATAAAATACTTTATTTTCTTGAATATTTTTAGTGACAGGGATTTCACCTACGAGAGACAACTAGATGACAGCACAGTGGATAGGGGTCAACCTGTGAGGGACAGGAAGATCTGGGTTTTAAATCCAGACTCAGGCACTTAAATAGCTGGGCTATCCTGGACAGATCATTTAATCTCTTTCTACTTAGGTGCCCTTATCTAAGGAATATTCATATTACCTATCTCAGAGAATTGTTTTGAGGATGAAATAACTTAATACTTCCAAAGCATTTTGCAAATCATAATATGCTGTATGAATGCTAGCTATTATTTTTCCTACTAGGTAATCAGTTAACATTAAACACCCATTATGTGCTAAAATTCTGGGGAGAAAAATATGAAAAAAGAAAGACAATGTTTACCCCCCATTAAGAGTGTATAATAACATGGGGCAACTAGGTAGCGGTAGTGGTTAGACCACCAGAAGTCAGGAGGATCTGAGTTCAAATGTGATCTCGGGCACTTAATATCTCCTAGCTGTGTGACCCTGGACAAGTCACTTAACCCCAATTGCCTCAGGGGGGAAAAGTGTGTGATATAATGGAGGATGATGATAAAAATAAACTGAAAAGTGATTGGATATGTATCTTGAGGGCATGATGGAAAAGTCCAAAGGATAATATCATCTGACTATTAAGCTACAGATGATTTATCATAACTTTGTCTCGGCCCTAATACTGAGAACAATGCTTTAAACACAAAGTTTTTATTTGCAGTTAATAATATTTTATTCTTTTCCAATCATGTGCAAAGATAGTTTTCAATATTCATTTTTGAGAGATTTTGAGTTTCATTTTTCCCTTTCCAAGACAACAAGCATATACATGTACAATTGTGTTAATCATATTTACATATTAATAATGTTGTGAAAGAAGAATCAGAATAAGAGGGAAAACCATACAAAAGAAAAAAATTAAGGTGAAAAAGTATGCTTCTACCTGTATTCCGACTTCAAAGTTCTTTTTCTGTGGATAGCATGTTCGATTATTTCAAGTCTTTTAGAACTATCTTATATCATTTTATTGCTGAGAAAAGCTCTGTCATGGTTGATCATCATACAACGTTGTTGTTACTGTGAACAATATTCTCCTGGTTCAGCTCACTTCACTCAGCATCAGATCATGTAAGTCTTTTCAGGTTTTCCTGAAATCAACCTATTCTTCATTTCTTATAGAACAATATTAATCCATGACATTCATATGCCAGAACTATTCAGCCATCCCCCAAATGTTGAGTCATTTTCAATTCTTTCCATTCAATTTCCAATTCATTTCCTCAATTTCCAATTCTTTGCCACCACAGAAAGAGATGCCATGAATATTTTTGCATAGGCGAGTCCTTTTCCTTTTTTATTATCTCCATGTGATACAGACCCAGTAGAGGCACTGCTGGATCAAAGGATAGTATGCACAGTTTGATATTGTCCTGTTCCTAGTTTTTGCCATTCTGTTTTCTACATTGGCACTTTATAATGTAGTTTTACAACTGATATCATTAGACCATCTTCCTTTTCATTCCCCCCCTTCATTAATTTCCTTGATATTCTTGATCTTTTGTTCTTTCAGATGAGATTTCTAATTATTTTTTCCAGATCCATAAAATAATTTTTGGTAGTTAGGTTGGTATGACAATGAATAAGTAAGTTAATTAAGGAGAATTGTCATTTTTGTTATATTAGCTCAGCCTACTCATGAGCAGTTAATATTTTTCTGATTGTTTGGATATGAATTTTATTTGTGTGAAAAGTGTCCATATAACTTGGCTCTTTTCAACAATGAAGTGATTCAGACCAATTTCAATAGACTTGTGATGGAGAGAGCCATCTGCATCCAGAGAGAGGATTGTGGGAACTGATTGTAGGTCACAACATGATATTTTTACCTTTTTGTTGATGTTATTTTCATTTGCTTGTGTTTTTTCTTTCTCATTTTTCCCCTTTTGATTGGATTTTTCTTCTATAGCAGGATAAATGTGGAAATATGTTTAGAAGAACTACACATATTTATCCTATATTGGATTATTTGCTGTCTGGATGGTGGAGACAGGTAGGGAGGAAGAAAAATTTGGAACATAATATTTTGCCAGGGTGAATATAGAAAATTATCTTTGCATGTATTTTGAAAAATAAAATAGCTATTATTATAAAAAAGAAAAGGAAGAAGGGAAAAGAAAAGAAAAGATTTTTTGATATTGATAATTTGGTTTTCTGGTTTTTTAAGTCAAATTATTCAAAGACTTTTCTATTTTATTGTTTTTTTCCCATAAAACTAGTTCTTCGTTTTATATATTAGATCAATAGTTTTCTTATTTTCTATTTTATTAATCTCTCATGAAGTTCAGAATTTCTGATTTGGAGATTTTTAACTTATTCTTTTGGCTGCATCCCATAAGTTTTAATATGCTGCCTCATTATTATCATTCTCTTTAATGAAATTATTGATTATTTAACCCACTCATTCTTTAGGATTGGATTATTTAATTTCCAATTAATTTTTAGTTTATCTTTCCATTGCCCCTTGTTACATGAAATTTTTGTCACATCATCTGAAAAGATTGCATTTATTATTTTTGCCTTTCTTCATTTGATTGTGAGCTTTTTATGCCCTAAAACATGGCCAGTTTTTGTTTAGGTGCCACATACTAGAAAAAGGTATGTTTCTTTCCATCCCTATTCGATTTTCTCCAGAGATCTAGCACATTTAGCTTTTATAAGATTCTACTTACCTCCTTAGCTTTTTCTTATTTATTTTGTGGTTAGATTTATCTAGTTCTGAAATAGGGAAGTTGTGGTCCTCCACAACTATTTTGCTGTCTATTTCTTCCTATAACTCACTTCTCCTCTAAGAATTTGGATGCATTATCATTTGGTGCATATGTATTTAGTATTACTATTACTTCATTTTTATGGTACCTTTTAGCAAGATGCATTTCCTCCCTTATCTCTTTTAATTAGATCTATTTTTGCTTTTGCTTATCTGAGATCAGAATTGCTGTCCCTGATTTTTTTGAAAACTTCAACTGACGCATAACATATTTTGCTACAGCCTTTTGCAGTACTCTTTTACCTTTACTCCAAGTGTATCATTCTGCTTCAAATGTTTTTCTTGCAAGCAACATATTGTAGGATTGTTTTTTAATCTATTTTGCTATCTGCTTCTGTTTTATGGGAGAGTTCATCACATTCACATTCACAATTACAGTTACTATGTATTTCCTTCCATCCTATTTTCACTGTTTAAATTTTTCTCTACCCTTTTACCCTGTCCCTCCTCACCAGTGCTTTGCTCCTGATCTTCGTCAGTCTGCCCTTCCTTCTATCAGTATTGCAGTCCTTCCCTTTCTTTTCCTACTTCCTTTAGGATAAGATAAATTTCTATACTCCAACTAAATGTGCATATGAATGTGAATGTGAACTAAATTCTATAACAGTAATGTTCAAACAATGTTCACTCCTTCTCTTCTTTCCCTCTTTGCAATAGGACATTTGCTATTCTTCATATAATGTAATTTACCCTATTCTAGCTCTCCCTTTCCTCTTTTTCCTGTACAATCCTTTTATTCATCCCTAATTTTTTATACATAAAATCAATATCAACTTATACCCACCCTATCTGTCTATGCATATTCTTTTTAACTGCCCTAATAGAGACACAGTTGTCAAAAATTACCAGCAACATCTTTCCAAGTAGGAATGTAGTGAATAACATGTTTGTTTGTTTTTTTCTTGTTTACCTTTTTATACTTCTCTTGAGTTTTGTATTTGAACATCAAATTTTCTCTTCAGCTCTGTTTTATTTTTCATCAGGAAAATTTAAAAGTTTCTTAATTCATTGAATATCCATCTTTTCCCCTGAAAGATTATCCTCAATTTTACTTGATAGCTGATTTTTGGTTGTAATCCAAGCTCCTTTACCCTCCAAAATATCACATTTAAAGTTCTCCAATCTTTTATTGTAGAAGTGATAAATCTTGCATAATCCTGACTGTGGCTTCTTGATTTTTCTTTCTAGCCCCTTGCAGTACTTTCTCCTTGACCTGATAATTCTGGAATTTGGCTACAATATCTCTTGGAGTTTTCATTTTGGTATCTCTTTCAGGAAGTAACTGGTGCATTCTTTCAATTAGCACATTCGATTCTTAATCTTTGTTTATCATTGCCTGCTGCAATTGCCCAATCCATAGTTAGATAGTTCTAATTGTTAGAAGGTTCTTACTATAGATTATCTGAATTCTTTCCACCATATCCCCAGCAGTAACACCATAGTGGCATAGTGGATAGAGCAGTGGGCTTGAAATCTGGAAGACTCACCTTCATGTGTTCAAATTTGGCCTCAGACACTTGCCAGTTATGTGACTCTGAGAAAGGCACTTAACACTATTTGCTTCAGTTCTTCATCTATAAAATGAGCTAGAGAAGGAAATGGTTAACCACTCCAATATTTTTTCCAAGAAAACCCCAAAGTCAGATACAACTAAAATGACTGGTAAACAACAACAACAACAAAAACAATCCTGCAACCTCCATAGTCTATTTACTCTCTGTATATGTGTAACCTTAAGTCCTTCCCTTCTAGGGATTTAAATAAATAAAGACAGAAATCAAGTGTTCCTTAATCTTACTCTTCTTCAGGCTAAATATATCTAGTTTTAGGGACTCTTTCTTTCTATACACTTCAGTTTATCAGCTGTCTTTTAAAGATGTGGGTGATTAATAAGTCCTCTAAGCCAGGTCTCTTGGTTTTTTGTCCAAGGGTTCATTGTTTTGAAGCTGGATGAAATCTTGTCCAAGCCATAAACACCTCTAATTTTGTGGAAGAGATGATCAAAATCTAGAGAGATTAGAGATGCTCCTGATGCCACACAGGAAACATGCCTCTCTTTGTGCTCAAACAACGTTATAAGACCATGGTTTGACTCGACAGTCTGTCTTCTGTACTGGTAAAAGGTGATTCCTTATTGAAGTTCCCTACATTGATGAAACAAGAAATCTGGATAAAAAGAAAAAAAGGTCTTCACCCTCAACAAATAACATCTAGGTCTTCATTAGCTGTGGCTGTCTATCTGTAAGAATCATTTCTGGCTATAGCTTCCTAAGAGTTGTTTCCCAGGTTGTTATCTGAGGACACTGGGCTGGAAAAAAATTCTACTCTTTCTGTTCTTGGGTTCAGAGTTCTGGGCTGTCTCCATCAGGATCTGAGGAGATAGTGATCAAGGTGAAGTTGGAGTGGTAGAGGGCTGACTTGCTTGGCACATTCTACTTCCCGTCTTTCCCCCAAGATGCCCTGTTGTTTCACCTAGACTGTTCTGTTTGCCCCATGTATAGTGATTGGTAGATATAGCTGGACCCTTCTCCACAGGAATTGCTTCTCTTAGATGGCATCTATAAGGAATTGGTTGAAATCAGGGCTGGAATTCTGAAAGCTACTGTTTATCTGACTGGCATTGACAACAAATCAGAAGGCATTATTCATGGTAAGAAGTGGATAACATAGCCAGTAGGTCTTAGAGGTAGAAATTGCATCTTCCTGGCTCCAAATCCAGCTGTCTAACTCATATGTCATTCTTAGAAAACATACATAATATAAATAAAAGATAAAAATTCAGAATAATTTTGAAGATTAAGGTAGTGAGGCTGTATATATCTGAGAGCAGGGGGACTCTTTGTACTAGAACCTTAAAGTCTTTATTGATGACCTGATTTTTTTTTTTTATATGGAAAATGGAAGTTGGAGGCTGGTCATTGAACTTCTTGAAAGCAAAGGTCATGATTTGTCATTGAAGGAGGTGCTATGGGTCGTTGAACAGTTCTAGGAGGAGCAGCATCTTTTTAAAAGATCATTTATCCAAGCCTCCATGGTACTGAAGAGGGGAAAACTATCCCACCAGTCTTCAGCAAGTAATATGTGAAGTTTGGGCAATGATAAAACAGGCCATGCTCCGTTAGATCTTTCATTTCAAATAAAAGGGATATCATTATCATTTATATCTCATCAGAAGCCAATTCAGCCTCACTGGGTAAATATAATGTATCACAATGAGTATCTAGCTCTTAGCAGAGAAATCCTTATGAGCACAGACAATGAAGATTAGACTGCTGGAACAGGGCAAAGGACCCTGAGGAAATCCATAGCCTACATTGCCCCCTCCTTCTCTTACTTGGTCTAATTCATAATTTGGCAGCAGAGAGCCACTGGTGGCCCCAGAATGGACTGGGCAGGAGCAAAGTGCCAGGAAGAAGTCAGGGACATTTTTAACCTGACATGCTATCAGCAACAATGGCTATACAAGAGGATTGTGAATTACAGTGACCCCGCTGAGCCTTTGATTTTCCCCAGCTGCCAGCTCAGCAGTCACTCTCCTGAAAATTAAGGACATGTTTCATCTGCTTGCAGGGGAAATTTAAAAAAAAATTAAAAACATAAAACATACATTTGCCTATGACTCTTCTGCTGGTCCAACTACTTCGGTTTAAAGTAAAAATATTTTGGGTCATCTAATGCAATGTATTCATGCTACAGGTGAAGAGGAAGATGTCCCAAGGGAAGAAGCAAATGTTTTAAGGAAAAGTCCATTTATTCCTATATTCTCTAGTGTTTTTAGTAGGAATGGATGTTGGATTTTATCAAATGCTTTTTCTGCATCTATTGAGATGATCATATGGTTTTTGTTAATTTGATTATTGATATAGTTGATTATGTTAATAGTTTTCCTAATATTGAACCAGCCCTTCATTCCTGGTATAAGTCCTACTTGGTCATGGTGTATTATCCTGGGGATGATTTTCTGTAATCTTTTTGCTAATATTTTATTTAAGATTTTTGCATCAATGTTCATTGGGAGATTGGTCTATAATTTCTTTTTTCTGTTTTTGTCCTATCTGGTTTAGGTAGGTACCATGTCTGTGTCATAAAAGGAATTTGTAGGACTCCATTCCCTATTTTTTCAAATAGTTTTATAGCATTGGAGTTAATTGTTCTTTAAATATTTGGTAGGAAATTGTTTTAAAATCACACTTCTCACCATACTGTAGATCAAGGACTATTAGCTCTCTTTTTCTAAACCAAAGAAGGTGATTTCTACAATCTGCCTCTTTATTGCTCTCCCCTCCTTTTTAAAATCACATATGATTCCATTTATATAAAGAAGTCCTACTGAAGAAACTGCCTCTATCCATTCAGGTTAGCACCTAATTTGCAATTTAGAATATTGAAAAATTTTCCTGAGAAGCTAATTGACTTGTCCAAGGTGATATACCCAGTATGCCCTAGAAGAGGAATTGTACTTAGGTCTTATTCCAAGGGCAGCTGGCTTTCTAGCCACTGTACCCAGCCTCCCTTCCAATGTGACATCCTCATTTCTCTTCTGGTGCTGAGGCGATCTGAAATGTTCTAATTAGGCTTGCTGTTTCTTGGCAGAGATGGAACGTACAAGGAAGTTTAACAGTTATAGAGATGGTTGTTTGCATTCCCTTACTTTGGCTCGGGACTCCTGGCCTGGAATTCTTTTTTTTCTCCTATTCAGGAAGAACAGTTACTTTATACAAAGATAAGCATCAAATCTCACTGGAGGTCTTGGCACTATTTTCCATCCTCCATTTGAAATACCCACAGCCCACCATCGGTGAGTTATGGAAATGGGGATAGGAGTAGCTTGGAGGATACAAAGAGTTCCCGTGATTTATTTTTGTCCATCGGTTCATGAACCAAGTTAACTGGAGCAGAGAAATAGGAGGAAAAATAATAGAATTTAGGAATAAAAGGGACCTTGTAAGTCATAAGTCCAATCCTTTCCTTTATGAATGCCTTAAGATCATATAGATAGCAAGTAGAAAAATTGGGATTGGAAACTAAGATATTCTTTGACCAAATGTATTCTCATAGTGCTTGTCTTTAAGGAACTTACAAATCAAAGAATGATGGGATCAGGACAGAAATAGTTACAATACATATTAAAATGATTAACTACATAATAGAAGTCAGATGAATGAATGAGTGAATACATGAATGAATGGAAAAGCATTGATTAAACAATTACTATATACCAAGCACTGCAATTGTCTCAAAGTAGATCATGTCTCAGTGGGGGAAGGGGAATTTCAGTGATTTTGTGAGCTAGTCCTTAAGTGAGAAAAAATATGCTAGTAGGTGAACATTAATAAAAGTTCATTCTCTTTCCCTAAATATGTGGGAAGATGGTCAAAGAGTGCTCTGCTTTTATTAAACCTGAATAATTAATTCTGCTGTGGAACTCTATCTCATACATGAAGAACTTGCGGATCTAACTGCTGAATGACTCACGATGATCTAGGGAAAAACTATAGAAAGCAAAAGAAGTTTCCCAAGTCTAGAGAGCAAAAGCTGCTGAACATATCACGCTTTAAAACGTTTGAAACACTTAACAATGGTCTCCTTTCATCTTTATGAGAAGTGGGGTAATCTTTGTCCAATTGATCGGTCATTTGTACTATCCAGTACTATCAATTTTATTAAATGCTTGAATGAAAGTAGAGACGAATGCTTATCAAATTCAAGATGGAAAGAAGTTTGATACAGAAGGAACTCAGCAGGTGGGAGTAATGGGCCAAATCTAATAAAATAAAAATTGATACAATTAAGTAAAGTCCTTAAACATCGGTGCCAAAAAATAAGAACACAAGAACAGGTTTGGAGAGAAAAGGCTGAATAGACAATTTGAGGGTTTTTTTTGGTGGGGGTGGATTTATTAGTGTTAGTGGATCTGTGCTTCTATACTAGAAAGATCCATGATTTTGTCCATGTAGGTGGATTACATTGGCCATTGATAACTTATCAGTGGTCCTCAAACTTTTTAAATAGGGGGCCGGTTCACTGTCCCTCACACTGTTGGAGGACCAGACTATAGTAAAAACAAAACTCACACTCTGTCTCTGCCCCTGAGCCCATTTGCCATAACCCGGTGGGCCGCATCTGGCCCATGGGCCGTAGTTTGAGAGCCCCTGACTTAGATGATGGTCTAGGAAAGATATTGTGTCCAAAAATATATATCATTGAACTAATGTAACGATCAGCCTCTGAATATAGTTAGGTTAGTCTTCAGTAATACACACACACACACACACACACACACACACACACACACACACACACATACACATATACAGGCAGAGAGGCAAAAAGAGAGACAAACAGAGAGACCCTTGTAAGTCTTATTTGAAGCCTTGTTAGATTGATAGGACCTCGTTGTGTTCCTTAGTCTGTTCATTAGAAGCTCAGTCATCTTCATACCACAATCAGGCATGAAATTAGGATCACAAACTCAATGTGACAGTCATCATAAAAGCTAATGCAGTTTCTGGATGGAACTGATAGAACCATAGTATTCAGAAAAAACGAGGGAGGTGAGAGTAATGTCTAGTTCTGCTCTGGCTGACCTATACCTAGATAATTGTACTTAGTGCTAGGATTCAAGGATCCATATAAAAAATCAAACCAAGTCAGCAAACATTTATTAAGCATGTGCTATGTGTAAGTAATGGAGCTAAAAGCACAAAGAAGGCAAAAGGCATTTTCTATTTTCAAGGAGCTCACATTTTAAGGGAGGAACACCATGTAAACAGCAAAGTACAAACAAGATGCATACAGGATAAATAGAAATAATTAACACAGAGAAGGTATTATGAGGAAAGGCTTTCTGTAGCTGATGGGAGTTTAGTTGAGTCTTGAAGGAAGCTAGGAGGTGGAGATGAGAAGGGAGAGACCTCCAGGCATGTGGTTCAACGAGTGGAAACTCATGGAAGACTAATTATAAACTGGAAGGCTTATTGGGGAATAACTTATTGAGGATGGTTAAGAGTCTTGAAATTATGCATATAAAAATTACTTGAAGACATTGGTGAGTTTTAGAGATAAGAAATGAAGGATTGGGAAGAACATGGTAGGTGCCTTCCATGTTTTAGAAGAGGAATCAGATTCACTTTGCTTGGGCTTAAAGGGTAGAGCTAGGAACAATGTGTGAAATTGTAAAGAGGCTGATTTTGGCTTGATGTCACAAGAAAACAACCATACTTCCTAGCTATGAGAATAATCTAAAAATAGGATGGACTGAAAGAGGAAATGGTAGGTTCCTCCTCATTAGACAACTTTAAAAGGAGGTTGGCTGTTCTACAGGAGATTGCTATTCAGATATAAATTGGACCAGATAACTTCATAGGTTCCTAATGGATCTGGGGTGCCATGGTTTTTAGGGTAGGATACAGCAAGAATCTTTGCTGTAACCCAAAGTTAGTAGAAGGCAACTAATAATCATCTTCATTTTTAAACCAATCAAGCAACAAGCTCTTACTCAATTCTTATAAGTGGTCATTTGCATTTTTATTGTTATTTTTTCACACTTATGATCATCTCCAGACAACATTTATCCTGACCCCTAAAGAGGTTTTTGTTTTGTTTTGTTTTTTGTTTGTTTTTTTTTACCCCATGGCTAAGATCTAGGATCCCACCCATGGTTTTGTCAGTATAGATATAGATATAGATATAGATATAGATATAGATATAGATATAGATATAGATATATAGATATAGATATATAGATATAGATATAGATATAGATATATACATACACAAACACACACACATACATAAATATATATGTATGTATATATATATATATGTATATATATATATATATATATATCTCCATATTCTTGGTTTTATGTTAGAATAGACAAAAAGATTTTTACCTATGAATAGAACCAGGTTACTTATTTTAGGAGGGGTACTCTAGCACCCCTGGAAATGTAACCTTTTTTTTTTTTTCATTTTTCTAAAACTAAATCAAACCTTATGATTCCTTTACACTGGAAAGAAGGGAGGTTTTTTTTTTTTTTCTTTTTTGAGGCAATTGGGGTTAAGTGACTTGCCCAGGGTCACACAGCCAAGAAGTGTTAAGTGTCTGAGATCAAATTTGAACTCGGGTCCTCCTGGCTTCAGGGCTGGTGCTTTAACCATCGCACCACTCAGCTTCCCCAAGAAGAGCGGTTTTTAATGTTCATTCCACGGGGCTAATGATGGAACATTCTTCCCTCCTCTCAATAGAGATTTTGAGGACTCCAGATGCAAAAATGTTGCACACACTGATGGAGAGAATCATTTTGTTCTTCATTTTCATTTAAACTTTTTTTTTGTCGTTTTAATTCTATATATGCTTATAAATGCACATGCTGCCTCCCTTAGAATGGAAGTTTCCAGAGAACAAGAATAATTTCATTCTGTGCATCACTAGCACTTAGCCCAGGAACATGTAATAAATACCTAGTGATAGATTTATGTGTTTCTGTGGCCAGGCTAGAGGTTAATGGGAAGGGAGAGTGATATATAAAACCCAAAAGACAACCACTTTTAAAAAATGCAGCAGCCCCTTCAGCTCCAAATAGTGACTCTGGAAAATATCTTTTCCTCTCAGGGTCTCTAGCTCCTTCTGCTTTAAAATAAGGAAAATAATATTTCTACCTAACAAGATTGTTATTATAAAATGTCATATCTGTGAAAATCAGCTCTACATGGCTTTTATCTCTATACCCAGCATATAGAATCAGATAAATGGTGAAATGGTTAATTCACTAGCCCTGGAGTCAGGAAATCAAATTATCTATCTGCCTCAGTTTCCTCTTCTGCAAAATGAGAATAATATCACTTGCCTTCTTGTGTTATTATGAAGGTCAAATGAGATAATATTTTTTAAAGTTCTTAACACAGAGCCTGACATATAGTAGGTGCTTAATAAAAGCTTCTTTCCCTCTAGCCCGGTGTTCTTACAAATTAGATACTGAATAAATGCCTCTTGTGTTGTGGGGTAAGGAAATTGCTTTATAAACCTCAAAACATAATAGAAATTTAAATCACGCCTACTAATATTGAGAAGGAAATCTACATTCCATGATATAAATCTATGATCTATATTCTAGGCATGGAGACTTAAGGGAGTCACTGTCAGTGCAGTCTATTGTATTCTTCTCTGTCCTTTCTCTCTGGCTCTGTCTCTACACTTCTCCTCACCAACCCTGAGAGCACAGAAACAGTAGGAAATGAGGTGGGCCAGTCAATCAGTTGAGTTTCCATGGTGCCAAACAGCTAGTTTAACTGTTCTTATTATTTACTTTTCCCTTTTAAATCGCCTGACACGAGCAGTTGTTTGGGTATCCAGGAGATTTGTTCAGTCACACTCTCTCCTGAGAAAAGATGGTTGTTAAAAGATTGTCTTAGAAAGCTTTATAAAATTCAGTAACGGAAGGATTTAATTAAAAGCTGCTTCCCCATCAAAATCTCCCCCACTACTGTGCTTCTCATTATCATCTAGTATGTAATTTTCTTGTCAAAGATAGGGCTGGGCCAAAAGGAGAGGCACCAACAATTTCCTCTCTGAAGCGTTTCTTAAGCTTGTTTTGGTGAATTGGTAAAGAAATTAAGTATCTACTAAAACCAAAAAAAAAAAAAAAAAACTTGATTACACAGCGTAGAATTTCGAGCTAGAAGGAGAATCCATCCCTTAGTGATCATAGGAGCAAAGATTGGGAGCTAGGAAGAATATTAAATATTATCCATTCCAACCATCTCATTTTACATCAGAAGGTAAGGCCCCAGCAAGCAGAGATTGCATATAGTAGGTGTTTAATAAATGTTTACTGACTAAGTTTTTAGGAGAAAATGAGACCTAATATCATGAGTAACTTTCCTAGGGTCTCATGGTTGGTCTGAGTGCAACATCTTATTTATTTATCTTATTCATCCATAAGTGCTCTTTACTCTGAGGTCACAAAGAGCAAATCTAATACCTTCTCTCGTATCCACTCTTCCCATATTTGAGTCCCAACTTGCTTCCAACCCTTTTCTAACGGCTCACCATTTTTATTCAAGGAGTAGATGGATTAGGTGATCCTGGGTGTATCCCACCCAACTCTGCAGTGTTATTCTGTGAAATCTCATTGAGTTTGTCAAGGAAGAATAGAAGGAAGAGAAAAGAGTCAGGAAATAGTGTTACAGAACATACAGATTAAGAAGCTGCCAACTTGGGAAGCGGAGGAGGCCTGGCATCCATTACCCACTGAACTAGGAAGGGAGATTTTTCTCTCTGAATCCTGCTTTCTCAGGAAAGAGAGTCTGCTAAATAGGGGTCAAACCAAGAGAAGTCACTGAACCTTGGCCCTGTCCAACCAATCATTTTGTTTTACCAACTTGATCTTGCTGTGTGTCCTTTGTTTTTTCCTGACAAAAAATAGAATGTGCCCTGGCTTGTGACTGGCATGGAGTTAAACACCTGGTTCACACCAGGAAGAAACTAGAAGCTATGGTTCCCAGACACTTAAAACACCAGTAATGGCAAGGGGCAGGCTTGCCAGAACGAATGTGACTGTCCAGGTCCATCTGGTAGCCCTGTGTGCACAGAGTCCAAAGGAATTGTTTGGACTCTTTCCCAGGTGGGATGCTTCTAATGCCCGGGATGAGGTCATTTCAGTTGTCACAAATGAGCATCTGGGAGAATAGAAGGAGGTAGGCATTTCTCCAAAAGCCCATGTCCTTGTTACTTGCAATCGATGCTTATGTCAATATCCTTAACTGATTTAAGTGTTTAACTTAAATTGAATGGTTCCAAACTCTCTTCTATGGGAAGAAATCACTTTTTTAGCTTCTTATAAAAAACAAAGGCCATAAGATCATAGAACCGAGGACCAGGAAGGTTCTTAGAAGCATGGTCCAAAGGCTTCATGTAGAAAATGAAGACTCCAAAGGTAAATGATTGCCCAGGATCAGAAAGCAAGCAAGAGTAAAACTGGTTAAGTTCTCACTTTGGTGAAAAAACAAAAAACAAACCCAAGAGTTATTTCAATTCAATACAACAAACATTTATTAAGTTCTTCTTACATTTAAGACTCTGCTATATTTAAAGACATTTAAGAAATACAAAAAAAAAAAAAAAAGTAAAAATAATCTCTATCCTCAAGGGGCTTACATTCTATTTAGATGGGATTTTTTGCATATTTGACAACTAAATGGAAAGTGCTCTAAATTTAAGTAGACTCTAAAGTGAATTAGATCAAGCTAAGGTTAGCACATATACTTCCTTCAAGCTACCCAGGTTCAAAATCTCCATTTCATAGTTAGCTCCTCTCTCTTACTCACCCTACAAATCCAAACAGGATTCATTTTTTAAAATTTAATATTTTACTTCTCCAATTACATATAAAAAGAAATTTAGTCCTTTTGTTTCAAATTTTGAATTTCAATTTTCTTCTTTCTGTTCCCCCTTATTGAAAAAGCAAGCAATTTTTCAGTTCATTAAAAAAGAAAAAATTGTAACTGAGTAGATTAGGCGGTCCCCAGTTGAAGGTGGTCCTCCAATCAGTTTGCTGGAATTGTAGAACCTAGACCAGTGGTCCTCAAACTTTTTAAATGGGGGCCAGTTCACTGTCTCTCAGACTGTTGGAGGGCCAGACTATGTAAAAACAAAAGCTCACACTCTGTCTCCGCCCCATAACCGGCGGCCCCATTAACGTCCTCAGCCCGCTGCATCTGGACTGTGGGCCGTAGTTTGAGAACCCCTGGCCTAGACTATCAGAAAAGGGTACCTCCTATAGAGCTACATAGGTACTAATATAAGGGATCTAAACTATTTTGTGTCTTGGAGCTCGTGAGTGAGTGGTCTGGTGAAGCTTGAGAACTTTTTCAGCATAACGTTTATGAAGACATATAATCAAATGCATGGGATGGATAATGGAAAACAAACTGAAATAAGTTATCAAGAGTTTTTATTTAAGTTCACAGACCACACCTTAGGAGTCTCTGGCCTAAGGTCATGTGTAAATAATTCAGAAAACTGGTAATTGGTCCCTAGTTACTAGGCTGCCTACAAATCATCTGTGAGGGAGACCTGGGAAACACTCTTGTAATAGGAACCACTCTACTTTGTGGCTATAAGGATACGCATTTCCTTTTGGACTGTCATCTTCTTATACTTTTTTTAGTCCTTTAGATTTTCAACAAAGGTGGAGAGAGGGAGTTATCTTTCATCCCCACCCCAGCAGCAATGGAAGAGACTCACAACTGAAGAACATATCCTGAAGAGACAAATGTTCATCCAATCTGAGGCGGTAATTTCTCGAACCTCTAATTTCTGGGTGTCTTCCTCTACTTTTGTTTCCTTTTCTGCACAGAAATCAGAGAACAGTGATCCTGAGAAATGGGCATTTCCAGCCTCAGTGACTATTTCATGAGAGTCCCATATTAAAGAGTTCTTGAGTTGTAGAGCTGAGAGATGCCAAGAAGAAGGTTTCCTTAATGAAATGCTTCTCAGAAAATGGGACTACCGATAGTATCACCCATCCCTGGAGGACTAAAGCCAAAGTCCAGGAGGACCCCTCCATGATAATTGCTGTGAGAAGCTCAGACAGTCCAAAATGAATGGAAAAGAATCTATTCTGCAACCTTCCGGGATGAATTTAAAGATTCAACAGGATATTTGAATCTTTTAAGCTTCTGATCATATCATCAGCTGTGAGTTCTTTGTTTCTTGTGCATTTTCTGCAATGAATGCAAGTGATAACAGCAAAAATAATTAACATTCTATAATATTTTAAAACTTGTAAAACACTTTACAAATATCTCCTTTCATCCTTACATCAACAATCTTAAAAAGATAAGTGCTATTGCAATCCCTATTTTATAGTTGAGGAGACTGAGGCAGACTTCTTTGTTCTTCATTCTCCAAGAGGACCATGTCATCAGGTAATGATGCCAGGACAAGCAGGTGAGTTGTATTTAAGTGAGGGAAGGCTGTGAAGAGTCACCAACCTCACTTTCTCTTCTGGAATCATCTGGGTCCACTGGCCAAATAAAGACCAGGATGACTGATGGCCCTCACTGAGTCCTAAGACTAAGAGGCTTTTCTGATGACACAGAGAGACAGGATTCGTACTCAGGTCTTCTTGACTGAAAGCTGACTGCTTTATCTACTATCTCATACTGATACCTGTTTTGTAGCCCTTGAAATCTGCCTTCTGATCGCATCACTCAACTCAAATTGTTCCCTCCAAAGTTGTAAATTAAATTTTAATTGACAAATCAAATGACTTCTACTTATTCCTTGTGTTCCGTCCCCTCTCTACAACACTGAAACTGTGTTGTCCCCTTTCTGTCATTATTGTTTTATCCATCCTATGTTTTCCAACTTTATTCTCTCTTGGTTCTTCTACCTAACTAATCACTCATTTTTCCATATCATTTGTTGATTCATAATCATACCCACTAATTACAAGTATATTCCAAGGCTCTGGCTTCTTTTCTCTGTATTCTTGTCTCCTGTTTTATCTCCTTTCCTTCTCTGAACTCACATAACCCACTCCACTTCAAAATCTGATTATCTTTTACCTGGTCTATGGCTGTACTCTCTTGTTTGGGTTCCTTACATCAATCTATCTTACACACAGAAGCCAATGTGATTTTCCTAATCTTGGGTGTGATTAGGTTACCTTCCCTACTATGGGACTTCATGCTTGTGATTTCCCATGTTGAAATACTACCCCTCTTCACATCCATATCATTTCTTGAAATCCCCGGATTTCTTCAAAATTTGGATCAAGTGTCATCTTTAGATGAATCTTGCCTGAATCCCATAACTTCTTGTGAACTCATTTCCCAAAGGATCTTGTATTCATATTGCAAGTATTTATTTACATAATTTATGGCCATATTCTCTCATTCATTAGAAAGTAACTTCCTTGAGGTGAAGGACTTTTAATTTTTCTCTTTCCATCTCCGGAACTTAGCAGAATGCTTAGCATTTGACAAGTGCTTAATAATTGCTTGGTTATTGATTGGATGGATTGTACAGAAAATCCTTTGGTAGAGGGGACCTTTTACTCACTTTGGGGGAGATACTATTTGACATACCTTAACTCTACTTTAATGATTTTCCATTAACGGAATCTAGGTAGAGATATTAAAGGCCCAAATAATCACTGCCCCTCTTGGGAGGAATTATTATTAAACCCCCCACACCTGAATTCAGGTTCATGAGACTTTGATTTCCTTTGTTTGGGATTCACTGTGCCATGGCTAACATCTAACTAAAATCAAGTTAAGAAAATGAACATTATGGATATAAGTCAAGTCAACAGATATTTATTAGATGCCTACTGAGATCCAGGTGCCATACTAAGAGCATGTTTAGAAGCAAATGTTTGGAGCAATTTCTCTAGTCAGTCAGAAAACAAACTTTTATTAAGCAACTAATATGTACCAATAGAATTATAGTAGCTCAAAAGAGACATGAGATGTGCAAATTTAGAGGTCTCTCCACTCCAAATGTTCATACAGATTATTTGTGCCCACCCTGTGGTAAAGACTCCTGAGTTCATATTGGTCTGATCAGCTTCAACCTTCACAATGTATGTTGTCCCCAATATTGTGATGTTATGTTGGTCCTCTTCAAGAGCAAAGGCCAACAACCAACCAGCCAGTGTCTAGCACTGGGGATACAAAGGAAGGCAAAGTCAATCCTCTTGCTCTTAATAGAGTTCTCAATCCAGTGGGGAAGAAATTCTATACAAAGAAAGTCTGAAAGCAACTCAGTATAAACCTGCTATATCTGAAACAAATTAGAGGTAATCAAGAGAAGGAAAGTACACAAAGCAAGAGGGTTTAAAAAAGGGTTTTGTAGCAGGGGTTTTAAGTGAGACTTAAAAGAAGCTGAAATGTTTGGAGATGTAGAAGCTAGAATGCTGGACTTAACATCAAGAAGATATATGTTTGAATCGTGACTCAGAATCTTAGCTGTATGAACCTGGGGAAGTCACTAAGTTTCTGAATGTCTTTTTTTTTTAATCTGTAAAATAGGAGAGGGTTGGATTTGATGGTCTTTAATATTCCATAGATGCTAAATCTGTGATTCTACTGCATTATCCAATCATCAAAGTGTGGCTTAATCAAGTTTTTATTCTTGGAGACTTTGGGTGTAGGAGCTTTGACTTTGTTATCATCTTCTGAGTGTGTGTTTTGATCCTCCTTGTCACCATCATAACTTTCAGTGGTCAGTAAATTTTGTTTGTTTTCTGCTCATTTTTTAGCCTATTACTCAGCTTTTAATTGTTTGTTAAAAGTAGGGCTCTGTTTCCAAGGTGGATGGGGCACTGTTCCAAGCTTCAAGGCTTTTGTGCAGCTGTTTTCAGAAATCCTTCTAGGAATCTGATCACGAGCTTTTTCTGCCCTGGAGTTGTTGATGAACTGGCCCCACTATAGTTGTAAGATCTAGTGCAGGGGTCCTCAAACTTTTTAAATTGGGGGCCAGTTCACTGTCCCTCAGACTGTTGGATGGCCGGACTAGAGTAAAAACAAAAGCTCACACTCTGTCTCCGCTTCTCAGCCCATTTGCCATAACCTGGTGGGCCGCATAAATGTTCTCAGCGGGCCCCATTTGGCCTGCAGGCCGTAATTTGAGAACCCTGATCTATTGTGTCAGCCAGGGATAGGGTCCCCTGACAGGGGCCTCATTGGGATTGCACACCAGCCTCCCACCTCATTGCCACAGACCTTCTGCATTGACCTTGCAAGTCTTCCCTGATATCCCCAGGCTGAGAGGTGCAGAACCCACTAGTGATGCTGCTAATTCAGAAATTGGGCCCAGGTCAGGTTGGGGCTGTGTTCTGGGCTGTACCAGCATGCCCTGCACCCATACTGCATGTTGGATTCCCACTCTGGTGTCATAGATACTTTCTGCTGAGCTTCTAACTTGCCTTTAGTTGTAAACTGTTCTACTTCCTCTTTTAGGATGTTCTGATGCTCTAAAATTTGTTTGGAATCATTATTTAAAGGAATTTGGAGCAGTTTAGGGGAGAGGTTGAGTGAGTTCCTGCCTTTATTCTGCCATCTTGGCTCAAAAATCAGGTTCACAACAAACCAGCAACAAAACACCTCAGTCCCAGTTAGTCGAGCAATACATGGTGGAATTGAAAGACTGCAGCCCAAACCCCTATCCTGAGTCTTATGTCTGGGCAACCTGGAACATGGAACCCTTCCCTTCACCCACAAGTTGCAAATTTAATTTACCCACAACCTCATGAGTCATAAATTGCACATCCTCTAATAAATGTGGACCAATTAAAGCATTAAGTAGAAATAATTTATGGGTCGTATCAAAGCAAAACTAAGAAAGAAAAATTAGATTTGCATAGAGTACTATTGACTGGAATGCATCCTCATTTATCTGGGGGTTGTTTTGGATCAGTTTTCAAGGACTCCACGAGAAGATGAGGGGGAGAGTCAGTGAGCAAGCCCCTGTGAACAAACTGAACATCTCTATTTGTGAGCCAATGAAAAGCTTTCTCCAGACCCCAGCTGCTCCAGCCATCCCCTCTCGGTTCACACGGCTCTGTGGCAGTGGAGAACCTGACAAATCTAAATATGAAGAGGAGGAATGTCTCCAGAAGGCTGTTATTTCACCGCCTGAATGGTGTCAGGGAAGTGTAAATATAATCACATTTCATTCGCCAATCTGAAATGGATTTCGGAGGAAGGAGAGCTCGATGTTAGGGGAGCTCTCTTTAGCTGGTTCTCACTGTGATTGATAATAACTCCCTTGTTACCATCAGTAATGTGTTCAAGGGAGAAAAAAGCAGGGCTGTTCATGACAGAATTACTAGGCAATTCAATCAAAGTCCCGCCGCTCACTCTGCACTGAGGAAGGGAGGCAGTGGAGCCCCAGGCTTGCCATGAGAGCGGGAGGCCTCTCCTCATCAGCTTCCCTCCCACCGTTCCGAGTTTGGAGTCAGATGGACTGGGGTTGGAAGCCCCATCGGGCCACTTAATACCTGTGTGGCCGCCAGCAAGTCAATGAGGGAAAGTACTGGTTTGGGATAAGAAGGCCTTGGCTTCTGACATCAGCTCTGTTTTGTATCCTTCCTGGGGATCCTGACCAGGTCATTCAGGCCCAGAAACCTCAGTTTCCTTCCCTGAAAAATGATCATTTCTAACTAACCTAGATAGCAAATTCCTTTCCAATTCAAAATCCTATAATCCTGGACATGGATTCAGGGAGATCTCTGTTCAGATCTTATCTGGGTGTATTAGCTGGGGGAATCAGGCAAAATCATTTAACCTCTTCCAACTCCTCATCCATCAAATAAGGTACTGATTTTGGCTTCTAAAGTCCAGCTCAGCTCAAATCTAAGAACCCGTGGCTTTATAATCCTATGACCTGCAATCCTAAATGTTTTCTACTGGATTCCATTGACCCACATTTGGGTTTGTGAATTTTTCACTAAAAATCTCATTAGGGAAATCTAGAAAGGGATCCATCCTTTCTTCTGTGATCTAGGATTATTCTGTGGACGGGATCCATTAATGATGGAGTCTATTTCTATAAAGCCTTCTCTAGTTCATAACTAGAACTCTAGTGACCACCTAGAGAAAAAATACATGGTAAAAGCAGAAATAGAGACTTCTTTCCATTTTTTTTCTAAATATTTGTAAGGTTTGCAAATTCTGCTCTCTGCAGCATGGAAGGATTCATTTACACTGTCATACACGATGCTGGGAAGGTGCAAAGCCTCCCGTGGACAGGAACACACGGAGAGTGCAATTTTCAAACTTTGCTTAGGGCCCACAATGTCTCATCCCAGCCCTAATGGGACTATAAAAGATCATAAAACTAGCCCCACTGAGAGCAGATGCCCCAGTCACTTCTTCCTTTTTACAGATAATAAAATCTGCTCAGAAACAGGCAGCATGTTCACACCAAAGGTAGCAACTCACGAGGTAATCTGTTCCCAGCAGCCCCCTGTGGTCAGAGCACATGCCAATGTTGCTCGCATTAAGGGCAGAAGGAAATGCACAAAGATCATTATAGGTGCTTTCTAATAATATGACTTGACATTTCCAACTCTGTTGCCATTATTTTTGCTCTTTTCACCAAGAAATCCCTCCATGATGCGTAGACACGGTGCTATTCCTTGATGCTTGTGGATTTGAAGGGGGAAAAAAACCAGAACTATTCCCTCAACTATTTCACTGTTGGATTAAAAATAAAGGAACAGAAAAACCTCATCTAAAGTTAGAAACAGGGCAGGCTTTGAGGCTCGCCCTTCATTCTGGTTCTCACACATGAAAGGGTGAGTGCTGGGGAATTTTTCCAAACTAACTTAGAAGGGGGCATTTAACCCAATTTGATCTCTAATGAATGGATGAGGGAGTGATTCTCCATCACTGCCAAAACCATGCTGGCCACCCTGGGATCTCTCTTTACTTTGAGAAATATTCCCTTTTATGTCAGTGGGAACTCCATTTTCTAGAAAGGGAAGGCAAGGTCTGCTGCTACAGACAGCAAAGCAAGGCTGGGGTCTCTGCTTCTGTCTACAGCCAAATCTGCGTCTGTCTACACACGATTCATTATCCAATGGTTGGCAGGGCACACGGAGGCGCTAAGAGGAAGATGGACTGGTCCCGGACTGCCGTCATTTCTGGTCTCATGAGGTCAACTGAGGGAAGGAAAGCTGTAGCAAAGACTAGCTGAGATAGCCCTATACTATGTTGTCATTGCTGCTGATGGTTGTTTTGTTATCAGAACAGATTGTCATTTAATTTGTATAGGGAACTATCAGTGAGGAAATGCTTATCACCATTAACTATACACCTATTCAGCAATATCTAGACTTAGAGTCTTCACCTTTTAATTTTTTTTTTTTAATTATATACTCCCCTGGAAATACAATTAAGCATTTAGATGCCTTCTTAGAATAAAGATTTTTAATTAAGAAAATAAAACTCATAGGACTATAAAGGAAAATAATTAGATTAAAAAATATGTATCTATCTATTATCTCTATCTACTTATCTATCCAAAATAAAGTTCATGGACCTCCTAGAGACCTCAGAAGGTAAATAGTTACTTACCCAGGGTCACACAACCAATATGTGCAGCAAGCTCTTCCTGGTTCTGAGGTCAACTCAGACTCAAGGTTAGTTTTCAAGGAAAGAGCTAATTGATCCCAAATCAAGTGCAAATGAGGAGGGGAGGGGACATACCCCAGGTGGCTGTGGGGCTGATGATTTCCATTCCTTAGTGAACCATTTCAAAAGGGTTTGATCCAAATGGGTCTTGGTACTGTTATAAAATCTGCCCGTGAGGGCTAAGATGTTATATTTTAGTAATATGTTTTCCATTTATTAAATAAATCCATCACTATGGGACAGTGGGTTTAAATTTCACAAGCATCTTTGTTTGAATGACAAGCATTTCACATTCAATCCAGGGAGCTAAACTCAGTCAGCAATCTTCTCTGTTGACAATTGTAATGAAGTCACAGGGTCTTACTTAAGCTAACAAATGATTATCCTTTACAATGGAATTATAAACAGAACCCTGGTGCATGAATTTGCCTAATTGTTCTTCCCTGCTGTGGCAATGTCTGCCTAGTTCTTAGCTGCACATAAATAAAGAAGGGAGAGATGGAAAACACTTAACTACATCATCCCTCTTGCTTTGTCTGGCATGCTCATCCCTAAACCCCAATGGTGAGTCTTTGGCCCAATGGAGGAGGGAGAAAAGAAATATATAAAATGCAACATGAGCAAGAAAGAGATGCCATGGCCAGGAGATCAGAGAAATGCTAGCTTGGTCTGGGGGCGGTATATCCCTCTTGTATTGGGCTGGAACTTTGGCTCCTGTATCATGACCCATGAATGATCAACTAAACAAGAAGTAGTCTGAGGACACTGATTACTAGACATGAGCTTCTAATTTTTCTGGAATATCCTGGATTTCAGGCCCATGGCATCTATTACAGAAGGGAAAGCTCAATCCCAATCCAGCTTCCCGAGTTTCCTCCTCATATCAGAGACATCTTAGATAGAACACTGGACGTAGAGTCACAAAGAATTGGGTTCAAATCTTGCCTCAGCTATTAAATAGCTAGGTGACCTTGGGTTAGTCACTAAATTTCCCAAACCTCAGTTTCCTCATCTGTAAAGTGAAAAGATTAAAATCAATATTTTTGAGGTCTTGACTGACCCAACTGGATTTATGAGTCAAAATATCACTTGACAATTTTTTTTGTCTGTGTTCTTTGATACAAAGAGCAGCCAGGGGCATTAAACACATTAAACTGAGCCTTTTCTAGGATACTTGGATTCAGAGCAGCCTCTGTATTATCTTAGAATTCCCTGTTTATGGAGAGGCTGCAAGAGACTCTGATATATAGTGAATGCTCTAATATATTTTGATTCATTGCAACTATGTCTCCTCTTATTGCTCTGGTTGATTCTTTGTCAAAAGTAAAACACTACTCATGGTATCCCAACCTGCCTTTCCTTCACGGTGGGGAATCAGATCTATTTGCCCCATTGAGACATGAGTAGATCTCAATGAAATATAGCAAGTTCAGAGAAGGGGTGGGTTTAGCACAAGTTGGGGATGAAGAGTTAACTCTAATTGAGCAAATCTGTAATTATCATCATCTCAAAGAGTCAATAAGACCTTGAAAGATCCTTTACTCTGGGAGGACAATGGTACAGTGAAAAGAGTTCAAATACTGCCTCTGAGTGACCTTAGATCAGTTCATTTGAACTTGTAGGGCTTCTTCTCTATTTTCTCCAAAATGCAGAGATGGAAGCAGGTGATTTCTCTTCCTGTTCCTATCATTTTCCATCACTTCTGCCTAATAGGATAAAGTACTTAACTTCTCTGGGGTGGACAAGATACTCATTTAGCACCAGATCATTTGGTTGAACAGGGACTGAATGGTGGATATCAATATCATCTGATAGATAAACAAGTATAAATAAATTTATGCCTGCTTCTCTGCACTACAGAGGGCATTAGTGGTAGGGGCAGAAGAAGGGGAGATAAAAGAGAAGGAGATAAAAGAAGAAATGGAATTCAGTGGGAGATATTGGAGGAATAGATTCAGGATGCTAGACTAATCTGGAAAGGTAATATCTTGAGTAGAATATCACTCACATTAATTACCTGAAAGAACTCTTAATATACAATCACAACTTTTGACTAATGAAGAGTCACAGAATGAAAAAAATGAAAAAAGAAAACAAAGAAAAGAGAGAGAGAAAAAAGAATGGAAGGGAGGAAGAACAAGAAAAAAATAAAAAGTAAGAAAGAAAAAAGGAAGGAAGGAAGGAAGGAAGGAAGGAAGGAAGGAAGGAAGGAAGGAAGGAAGGAAGGAAGGAAGGAAGGAAGGAAGGAAGGAAGGAAGGAAGGAAGGAAGGAAGGAAGGAAGGAAGGAAGGAAGGAAGGAAGGAAGGAAGAATTGGGAATCAAGTCTTGCCTCTGAAGCTTCCTGCCTGTGTAACCTTATTCCCTGGACCTTTGTTACCTCATCTATTCAATGAGAGAATTGATGTAGCTGAGGTGCCTTCAGCCCCGTATCTAAGATCTCATGATCCAGAGGTTATTCATACTAAGAACAGAACAGAGCAAGACAAAATGTCTCTCTATAATAAAAGCAATAGCTAGGGTGAGACTTCCTGGCCACTGAAATGCAGAGAATGTCGAGAACACCATGCCAGAGTATCCTTCCTTTTTTTGTAGCTGGTACACCCTAATTGAAGTCCCAATCAGCTTCACTTTTCCCTTAAGCTACAAAAATGACTAGTTATGATTGTACTAGATGGCCTTGGACATCTTGAGTCTCAGTTTTCCAATTTGTAAAATAAAAGTTGGACATCTTGAGTCTCAGTTTCCCAATTTGTAAAATAAAAGAATTATATTTAAAGGGCTCCAAGGTCCTTTTCCATCTTTAAATCTGATTCTATTATTAATATGATTGGTTGCTGTCTCATTAAGGTAGCTACTCTCCCCATCGCCCCAAAGGGGTAGAGTAAAGCCTATTCTTACCCCCATCATGTTTACCTTCTCATTTGTTCTGGCTAGGGGCACCTCCTTTCCTTATGCGGCAGTCTTTCCCCTGCATCCTGTAACCTTCCATGAGTACAAGTCCAGCACACAAGCATTGTATCTAGTCTTTGCTCTAAGACTGGTCCCCATCCTTTCTTTATCCCTTCTTACATGTTGTCTCATCACCTCTCATCAGTCAGCCACCCTTCCCAATATGGCTCAGCCTATTCACACTCTGCCTGGTGCATTAATTTGTTCCTTGAAAATAAAGTGTTTGGCAAAAGAAGTTCGACCTGTCAGTGAGTTCCCCAAGAATCATTTTTAACAGGTTAAAAACGATCGACCTCTGACTTGTCTCCCCAGGCCTGCCCTGGGCATGGGGCCAGGAGCAGCAGGCAACTGTGAAGGAGGGTTGCTTCATCTTCTAGAGCTACATGGGAAGTCCTGGAGACTGATCAAAGAAGTCTTATCGGAAATACAAAGCAGTGAGTTACAAACGACTTACACAGCTGATGTCCAGATCAGCCCACAAGCATTTATCAAGGGTCTACGCTGTATACTAGGCATGTTATGCAGTGTTGGGGAATACAAAAATAAAACAAAACAAAACAAATTGAAAGTCCTTGTCCTCAGGAAGCTTAAGTTCCACTGGAGGACTCGATGTAAATATAAAAACTCTATCCATATATGTATATGTAATAAAAGATTATATTGATGAGGAAGTCATTAGCAGTTGGGGACATCAAGGAAGGTTTTCTGAAGGAGGTGACAGTAGGAGGGCTGAAGAAGACTAAGGATTAAGCAATGGAGGTATTGGAAAAGACTGGTGTTAAAGACAAAGAACATTTGTCTCTTAACTGAGCTTTTCTGCCATGGGGGCTTCATGAGGCAGCTGTCATAAGTAAAGGGATAATCAGCCCAATGGAGTGAAAGTGGGTTTTTTGGCATCAGCTGGGGGGCTTGGATGTAATGATGAAAAAGCTGAGTATAGAAAGGGAAGAGAAATAGAGCTGGAGCCACTAGACTAGACTTGGGTTCAAATCTCAGCTCTCTTATGTATCATCTCTGTGAACTTGGGTCAGCCATCTGTAGAATGAGACTGTTAGAACAACAAAGTTGTTGTGCGGGGGTTGAGAGGCAATCGGGGTTAAATGACTTACCCATGGGTCACACAGTAAGTGACTGAGGATAGATTTGAACTCAGGTCTTCCTCTCTTCAATGCACCACCCATCTGTCTAGACTAGTGTTTCTTAACTCTGTGTGTGTGTGTGTGTGTGTGTGTGTGTGTGTGTGTGTGTGTGTGTGTGAGAGAGAGAGAGAGAGAGAGAGAGAGAGAGAGAGAGAGAGAGAGAGAAAGAGAGAGAGAGAAACTGACAGACACAGAGATGCAGAGAAAGATATAGACACAGAGAGAGACAGAGAGACAGAAAGACTGAAAGACACAGATAGACAGAAAGAGAGAAATACAGAGACGAGAGAGAGTGAGAGAGAGAGAGAGATAAACTGACAGACACAGAGATGCAAGAAAGAAAGATATAGACACAGAGAGAGACAGAGAGACAGACTGAAAGACACAAATAGAGAGACAGAAAGAGAGAGATACAGAGACAGAGAGAGAGAGAGAGAGAGAGAGAGAGAGAGAGAGAGAGAGAGAGAGAGAGATACAGAGACAGAGAGAGAGACACAGAGAAGTCTTTTTGTAGTCTGAGGAAGTTTATGGACCATTTATTAGAATCCCATTTTTGAAATTAGAAGCATATATAAGAAGATAACTAGTATTTTATTCACCCTCAGCACACTCTGTATGAGACATCATACTAAGACCTTTACAAATATCATCCCACTTTGTGCTCACAACATGGAGAGATGCTTTGTATACCCATTTACAGATGAGAAAACATAGAGGTAAAGATGAATTTTACTTTCTCAGGGTCCCAAAGCTAGTTTCTAGGGTTATGTTATTCACCACTCTATCCACTGCGCCACCTTGCTGCCTTTGGGATTACAAAAACAAACACTCCCCTAATGATTATATTGAAAGTGGATTTCAACTTTTTTTAATTAAAACTAGCAGGGCAGTGAGATGGTGCAGAGAATAGAGCAATGGTCTATTGCTCTATTATTGACTGGAGTCAGGGGGACCTCAGTTCAAATCCAATACTTAACACTTCCTAGCTATTTGACCTTGGCAAATCACTTAACCCTGATGGCCTCTTGAAAAAAAAAAAAAAAAGAAATTAGAATTAGCTAATAAATGCCAAGTTAAGAAACCCTGGGGTCTGAGATCCCTTTCATTTTGAGTCTGTGTATATGTCCGCTTTGAGTCTAGATCAACAAAGAATCATAGATTTAAAGATAGAAAAGAACTCGGGGGCCATTTTGTCCAACCCTCCCATTTTACAAATGGGAAAACTATCGGCCACAAAACTGGAACCACTTGCCCAAGATCACAGAGTTTTCTTATCTGTGTTTTCTATGACAAATAGAACATTTTGCCATATAGGCTGGCACAGACTTCCACCTCAACTCGGTGTCCTGATTGTCCCATCAAGCTGGCATTTGGGAATCATGGATTCTGAGCTGAAAGATACTGAGTCCAACCCTCTAGTTTCTTAGATTAAAAAATTAAATCACAGAGAGGTTAAAGGGCTTGTTGTTGTCGACTTGTTTTTCAGTTGTGTCCGACTTTGGGGAGGTGTTTGACAAAGACACCACAGTGGTTTGTAATTTCCTTCTCCAGTTCCTTTTACAGATGAGGAAACTGAGGCTGACAAGCTGAAGTCACTTCCCCAGGGTGAGTTATCTGAGGCCAGATTAGGAAGAGATTCAGGAAGAATAGTCTTTCTGAGTCCAGGTCCTGTGCTTTAACCACTGTACAACCTTTCATAAGAATATGAAACCAGGTTTTCCTGACACCAAGTCCATGTTCTCCCAAGGCATCCTTCTCCAAAGTATCAACCATCCATTCCAAAAATATATGTTCTTTCCCTACCCTTTACAACTTTTTTCTTGGTCCTTCTATTAATTCTCTGCTAAGGGTCTTTTTTGTGTGTGCAACGCTGTAGCCTTGGACCAAACAGACAGTAGGTTATGTGCATATATACATACATTTACCATTTGGTAAGTGCCTACTATGTTCTAGGTTGGAGATTCAAATTTGGGCAAACGGGACAGTGCATACCCTCAAGAAGCTTTCATTCTAATAATATAATACAGTACGCATAAAGGAGAGCTAGAAATGCAGAGTCATAGAGGTCATTGTGGGACAAGTGATGTTGAGACCCGAGTCCTGGCTAGACAAGTCAGAGACTAATCTGAGCCAAGGGAATGTGAAGCACAATCCAAGTCACCAGCTGAGAGGAGGAGGAAATAATAGACATTGAAGAGGTGACATTGTACGAATGAGTGTAGGAAGTGAGATAGAAAGACCTGGGCTCTCTCTCTAGCAAAAAAAAGCACCTATTCTCTTTGGGTCTTAGTTTATTTTTCTTTAAAAGCAGAGATTGGACCAGATGGCCCATTAACTACCTTCCTCACTCCATCAAAATCTATAATCTTGTAATTAGCATGAAGAACACAGTGGAAACATCGTTACAGTATATACTTGGGTTATCCCTCCTAGTGTTCCCCCAACTCTATCATCCCTAGATGTCAATTAGGACATTTATTTTTTTAAGCATTAACCCATAGAGATGTGAAAATGAGTTTCTGTGGACCCTATCTTAGGATTCTGTGGTTTAAAAGAGTCATTCTCAAGCCATCTGTCTTGGGATCCACCTCACTCCCAGTGAGGAGACAGCTGGAGCTGAATTGAGAACAGCTCTCTTTAAGAAAGCAAACAGCTGCTCTTTTTCCCACAATAAGAGTGGACCTGGAGGGGAAGTTGGAAAGGGTTGAGGCAGAGGTAATCTGGCTGCCAAGGCAAAATGTGAATCTTAAGCCAGAAGTTGGAGGAGGATGCTGGGTATAATAAATAAATAAAATAAGGACTGGGACATTTGCCAAAGGGACTTGAAAGGGAGCAGATTAAGTGAGGATTGGATACCCTTAAAGCCCAGTGGTACAGAAGGCTGTCAAGGGAACTCAAGACATTTCTATGTGCCATTTACTCAGAGGCCATGTCTAAATCTAGATGGAAAGGAAGGGCACAGTGGAACTCTGCTGAACAAGTGATGGCTTTAGAAATCACTGGGTGAATTGAACTGTTTGGACATCTGCTGAATGTGTTGTTCTGCCAAGAGTAGAGAATCTGGAGAATTCTTGGCCTGTCTTGCTGACAATTTCATTCCTCAGAAAGTCAAGGAAGGAACAAGGGGAGCTGTTCATTGGAACCTGATTCTGACCAATAACAACAGATGAACAGGAGGCAAAGGGAATTTAATCAAAAGTAAACCTTTCCTTAGAAGGTTTGCCAAGGAAATCAGTATTGGTTACGATCGAATTGGTACCTTAGAGTTCAAAAAAAACAAGACAGGCTGATCTGGCTGGAACATGGGGGCATATAAGAGGAATTATAGCATGAAAGTCTTCTAGAAAGATACATTAGAGAGAAATTGTGAAAGGATTTACACGCTAGAGGAGATAGCATTTTTATTATAGGGGCAACTTTTCTTGAGCCCCAAAGGGGAAGGGAAATTAAGAGAAATGAAAAGCTCTTAAAATAAAGGCAATTCTGATATTACAAATGCAGAATGTTGGGGGAAAAATTCAAATGTAGGATCTGGTTTCTAGACCTATCTCCTTTGCCAACTAATTGGAAAAGGATTCCTTTCTTTTGGTCTCAGTTCATTATTCTATAAAATTAGAAAGTTTTACTAAACTAAGGTTCTTTATAGCTCTGATTCTTTTATTCTGTAGCTCTATGATTCTATTATTCTGTGAATAATCTTGATGAGTAGTAAAAGAACTATAAGTAGTAAAAAAAAAAAAAAGTAGAAGTAGAAGAAGAAGTAGACATCTAATCAATTGATAATAAGCATTCATTAAATATTTGCCTTGTGTCAGCAGTGAACCAGGTTGGTGGTCATCTGAATGAAAAGAAGGGAGCCAATGGAAGACATGTTGTAGAGGGGGTCATTAAAATTTGGCAACTAAAAATTTATAAATAAAATTAAAAAAAAATAAAATTTGGCAACTAACTAAATGTGGAGATGATGAGTACAAAATCAAGGATAAAAATAATGTCTCTGTCCTTAGTGACTGGAAGAATGGAGGTAGCCTTGACAGTAATGAGAAGGTTTGGAAGATGTATGGATTTGGGTGGGGGGGGAAAGGTAATGAGGTCTATTTGGGATATGTTGATCTGTTGATGCCTTTGGGCCATCCAGTTCAAAATGAGAAGAGGGTAGGTTTCTTTCAGAGTGTTCACCAGGGAACAGAGACATGGATGAATGTGAGAGTTATCCCATCACAGAGAGAGCCGTTTTTAGGGAACAAGGAGGCAAAATTATTGCCCTCACTCCAGAGCAAAGTAAACTATATCACTGTGATGCCTGTAGAATACCTCACAGAGCTGCTAAGACTGCAGTCAAGTCTTCGATCACCTTTTATTGGCCACTTTTTCTCTGCTTTCTCCTATTTTCTCCCTTTTGATCCATGACCCTCTGCCATTTTAAATATCCTATTTTAGGTAGAATTCTGCTATTTTCCCTTCTCTCTTTCTATAGTTCTTCCATCACCGTTTTTCTTGTTTTAGAGAATCACTTAAAAACCCTATTCAATGAAAGAGGGCATTGGAAAGTGGGGAAATGTTAAAACATACGTTTGGAGATGGCGGGTCCGTTAGGAGGGAGCAAATTTTCCAAAGACTGGCTTCAATTTTGGTTGCTACAATAAAAAAAAATCTTGAAATACTGACAAGAATCAAATCTGTTGTGCTTTCCAGCATATGCTTAGTGTTAATCTTCTACTCTAAAGGGCATTTAACATGACTGATTTTACATTTCCTGGACTTTAAATGAGTTAGGGGTTCCCTGGCAAGTCACATCCACCACTTTTTATCCAAGAATCCCTGCTTTCCCTAGTGGACACAGAATATTGATGACATGTCAGAGCCAGCAGTTAGGGCACTCCTCTGCATGCTGATGGGCAGTCAACAAATGGCACCTGTCCCAGCCCATTACAGTGTTTTCAGGCAGTTTCCATAGAACAGGAGACTGGTCGGTGAACTATGAGAGCAAAAAGACTTTAATCAGTGTGTCAACTCATCCAAGAGAAGGCACAAAGCCCAACTTGGGCCACCTAGAGGAAGGAGTGGAAAAAGGGGGAAAAGGGAACTATGATGACATCACTGCAGAGGAAATGATAGAAGGACTGGCAACCAGGTGGCATTTGGACAAAAGTCTGACCTTGGAGCCAGGAAAGAATTGATTTTTTTTATTAATAGTTTTTATTTACCAGATATTTGCATGGGTAATTTTACAACATTGACAATTGCCAAACCTTTTGTTCTAATTTTTCCCCTCCTCCCCACCCCCCCAGATGGCAGGTTGACCAATACATGTTACATATGTTAAAGTACAAATTAAATACAATATATGTATACATGACCAGACAGTTGTTTTGCTGTTCAAAAAGAATCGGGCTTTGAAATATGTACCATTAGCCTGTGAAGGAAATCCAAAATGCAGGTGGACAAAATTAGAGGGATTGAGAATTCTATGTAGTGGCTCATAGTCCTCTCCCAGAGTTCTTTCACAGTGTGTAGCTGCTTCAGTTCATTACTGCTTTATTGGAACTGATTTGGTTCATCTCATTGTTGAAAATGGCCACATCCATCAGAATTGATCATCATATAGTATTGTTGTTGAAGTACACAATGATCTCCTGGTCCTGCTCACTTCACTCAGCATCAGTTCATGTCAGTCTCTCCAGGCCTTTCTGAAATCATCCTGTTGGTCATTTCTTTCAGAACAATAATAGTCCATAATATTTATATACCACAATTTATTCAGCCATTCTCCAATTGATGGACATCCACGTAGTTTCCAGTTTCTGGTCACTACAAAGAGGGCTGCCACAAATAAAGAATTGAATTTTCATCCTGCATGAGTCTCTTACTATCTATGTAACCCTGGGCAACCCACATACCCTCTCTTATCTTCCTTATCCCCCAAATGGGAATAATAATATCCCCTACTTCACAGGATGATTGTGAAGATCAAAGAGATGATGTATATAAAGTACTTTGCAAAATCTTATAATTGGATCTCTAAAGGGATGTAATAGGAGCAGGGTTCCTCCATAATAGCCAATAAACATTTATTATTAAGCATCTGCTATGTGCCACAGCTGGAGATACAAACACAAACTAAAAGAAAAATGGTCTTTGCCCTCAAAGATCTTATAGTCTAGTAAGGGGAGAAAATACACAAAAGGAGTCTGGAAAACAGGGAGATTATATTGTATTTCATCCTTAGATGGCGGCTCTGGATCTCATGGCTCTAACCTCCATCCAGAAGTTTCAATCAGAAATCTGAATACCGAGACTGATTCATTGCAGACTTTGGGGATTTCCCAGGGATGGATTTTTTGGAGAAGAAAGGCATGATGGATAAATCTAAAGAAATACTAAGTGAGTTTTTCTTATAAATTAGAAATCGTTTTTATTTACAAGGCAATGAAGTCTTCCCAGGGGTTTGGTTGGCTCCTGCTTCTCCGCCTAGTCACCTAAGGACAGAAAGAGCTCCACCCATATGGATTCCAGCTCCTCCAACTTATTGGATTTCTGAAGATCACCCAAGACACTATATCTGCTAACCTGATATTTTTCTATATGGAGAAAAGTGGTGTGTGTGTATGTCTGCGCATGCACGCACGCGTATCACTTGATCAATAAGGTTGGGTAATTAGACTTTTTTGAGATACACATATAGATATACACAAAAGGAATCTGGAAAATAGGGAGCAGGAAACCATATACATACATACATATATATATATCTTTATATATATATATACATATATATATATATATATATATATATATATATATACACATACATATATATATATACATACATATATATATACACACATATATATATACACATACATATATACGCACACACACACACACACACACACATATATATGTATTCCTGCCTCTCTCACATATGCAAGTTGTGTACGCCAGGTAAACACCACTGAACCTCCTGTATTCTATCTAGCTTCTTCTTCTCCAAGGTCTTCAGTTGCAGAGAAGGTACTGACTGGTATTGGGAGAAACTCATCACAGGATGCTCTGTTCACCAATAAAATCTAGTCCCTACTCCTACCCAACAAATAAATCTCCCCTTCGGTGAAGCTCTCTAGTTCACTGATTTCCTGTATTTTGTGTGATATTAGCCCTGCTTCTTCAGTCTAACACCAAACAAGCTCTAGACATGTGATGACATTCATTTATATTTAACATTTCTCCAATTATATTTATTTTCCTTAAGGGAACAAAAATCAATCATTAATAAATGCTAGTCAACCGCCTGCCTGATGGGAGGTAGTGACCTTGAAGAATGTTAAGGGATTCCACAGGTCTACAGGAGGCAAAGGCATGTAGGGAACGGAGTGATTAAAAAGCACAGATGCAGGAAAGAGCCGAGTGAGTTTGAAGGATGGTGAGCTGCTTCATTTGGCTCGATGGGAAGTCACAATCAGAAAGGAAAGTTGTAGTAATGCTCTGGAGGGTCTTGAATGCTATGTTAAGGAGTCTAGACTTGATCCAATTGATCATGGAAGAGAGGATACTAGAGTTGCATCAGTAGCTCACTAGTCTATATCATGGTCTGAGACTCTCTTGCCAGTTAGGGGACACTATAGATAATAGAGCATTGAACCTGGAGATAAGGAGACTTGAGTTTGAATCCTGCCTCAGACATTTACCAGCTCTGTGATGCTGGGCAAGTTATTTTACATCTGTCTGTCTCAGCTTCCTCAATTGTAAAATGAAGATAATAGTAGCATCTAACTTCTCAGGCTTGTTGAGAGAACCATCTTTAATGCTCTCATAAATGAGCATCAACCTCACGTTCTTATGGTCAAGATGGCACACCACCTTCCATCTCCCATCTCCTACTTCCATGCCTTTGTACTGGCTGTACCCCATGCCTGAAATGCACACATACAGTGAAAATATGGGAGAGGAAGAAACTAGTTGCAGAGGTTTGGGGAAAATAAAGAAATTGAATAAATATATTTGGATGAAGCCTGTGGTGTAGAGTAGTGGTATCATACTCAAATGGAATCATATATGTGCTATCTGCATATTGACCTAGAAAACCACAAATTAACATTCTCTGTTATTTTTGTTTTTATTTATTTTGTTAAATATGTCCCAATTACATCTTAATTGGGTTTTATGAGGGCAGTTTCAGATATCTGTGGTGGTAAATAGAATACTGGTCTCAAAGCCAGAAACATCTGGTTTCCAGGACCTCCTCTGACACACTTATTATGGCCAGACAACTCTGCAAGGATATATAGGGCAAAGAAGTGGTGAATTGCAGTGGTAGAAGAATAAGAAGCTTCCTTACTCTGGTGAAAAAAATTCATATATTTTGTTTTATAAAATAATCTTCATTTCCAAATATATCCCTTTCTCCTCCTGGTGGGGGATGAAAGAGAGAGAGAGACAGAGAGACAGAGAGAGAGACAGAGAGACAGAGAGAGACAGAGACAGAGAGACAGAGACAGAGACAGAGACAGAGAGAGGAGACGGAGATGGAGACGGAGACAGAGGTGTGGAGGGAAAGAATGTCAGAGATAGACACAGAGACAAAAAAAAAAGACAGAGACAGAGACAGAAAGAGACAGATTGAGAGTGAGAGGCATCCAGAGAGAGTCTAGAATGATTAACAATCGATTTGACCGTGTATGCAATGTTTAACAGCCATGTCCTCCATCTCTGCAGTCATGGTAGAAATGATTTATCTTTTGTTCTTTGAAGTTAGGTTTGTTAAAAGAGCATTTTTTAAGCACCTACTATGTTCAAGACATGGCAAGTGCTATTAAAACAAGGACAATGACTGTTCTCAAGGAGCAGACTTCTGCTGAGGAAAGGGGGGAAGGGTCAACATATAAACAAATGAGTCAATATATTTTTGGTTGGTTTATGAGTTCAGTCCTGGAGGAGAGGAGATAGCCTCTGAACTAAACCTTGAAGGAACTTAAGGATTCTGAAAAACTCAGAAAAAGAGGAAGTGTGCTTCAATCATGGAGACTACATCAGGGAAGGCACTGAGGTGGGATGACTAATGTCAAGTTTGGAAGCAACTCCTGATAAGGGGAAATAAATGTTGATTGGAAGGGAATAAAATGGACACATCTGGAGAGTGAGGCAAAAGACTCCCTGCCCCTGGATTCTGTAACCAAAGTGTGTTCAAATCTTGATGACCCAGAACTTGTCTGTTCTTTCTGTCCATTATCCCCAATTTTTGTTTCTCTCTCTTCAGCTGGGGAGAGAGAAAGGGACGGAGGAGATGGAGGGAGCAAGCAGGGGAAAGGAAAGAATAGAAATTCAAGCCAACCTGGGAGTTAGTTACTCAGAAAAGCTTTGAAGAGACTGAAGCCATCTTCTAAAATGAGGCTGTGTATGTGTGTGTGTGTGTGTGTGTGTGTGTGTGTGTGTGTGTGTGTGTGTGTTACCCCCCTAAAGCCTAGCTCTGATGGTTTCAGCTCTCTTAGAAAATTCATCACACAGCGCCTATTATGTTGCAGTCAGCACTTTTTGTCTAGCCATTGTGAGCAGGCACAAAGACCTGCAAACAATTGATGGACTGGCAAACTTTTCCAAAGTCCTACATCTGCTGCTGAAATGTCAGTTCTGACCTTGAGACTCAGAGCTGGCAGAGGCAAGGAGAAGGAGCACATATTCTGACAAGCTCCGACTGGCCGTCTCTTTCCCCTGACTTGTAATTCAGTTCAGTTCAATTGAATCTTGTTTCTAAGGCCTCTACCTTGGATGGTTGTGGCTGTCACTTAACCTCCCTGGGCCTCAGCTTAGACCAGATAATTTGGATAATTACTATCACTTATGGATTTATCATTCTTGAAGTCACTTAACTTCCCTGATCTCAATTCCCTTAACTGTAAAATGAGTCACACTGTGTGTCTTCTCAGATCGATATCTATGATCCTCATAAAAAGTTGTTAAGTGTGGCAGTTAGGTGGTGCAGTGGGTAGAACACCAACCTGGAAGTCAGGAGGACCTGAGTTCAAATCTGGCCTCAGACACTTAACACTTTCTAGCTGTGTGACCCTGGGCAAGTCACTTAACCCCAATTGACTCAGCAAAAAAAAATTATTAAGCATTTATTTTCCAGGGAAAAACCCATGTAATGTGGTGTAGTCAGTCCCAGCTTCTGACACATAACTGGCTACATGACCCTAGGTAAGTCATTTAATCCATAGAACCTCCTAAAATTGTCAATTTCAGAATGGTTGTCCATTGCCAATAGTTGCTCAAAAAGAGCTTGTTTCACTCCTCTGGGAAATGGGAAATGCTTTCTCAATGAATGTCTTACTAGATATTGTATCCTTACAATAGAATAGAAGATGCTTGAAGGCACAGATTGCTTTGTTCTTACTTACACACCTAGCAAGGTGTCTCGCTTTAGTAGATACTCAGTAAATATTAAGTTAAATTCGGTTTAATTTAGTCCATCCTCTTCTAACCTAGTAATTGTCCTGAAACCTGTATTTTCAGCGATCTCTCTCCACGAGGGCCAGTCCACTCTGTTCCCAGGAAGCTTTGGCCATTAAAAAGAACTTCCTCGTGTTGAGTTGATATCTGCCTTCTTGGAAGTGTTGTCAGTTGACATCAACTGCTTTGTGGCTTAAGAGAATAACTCTTATCTCTTTTACTCAACCATTCTTCATGTTTTACATCTCAGGCTACTCTATTCCAACTATTCCAACTAGGATAATCATCCCAAGGTCTTTCTTCTGGTCTTTACCTCACATACTTTGACTTTTTTCAATATGAAGAAATTTGAAATATGCTCCTTTGGATGGGCATAGAACTAGACCCAATTCCTCAAAAGAAGACTATCCAGAACAGAGTCATTGGTAAAATCCCATTAATACTTCACCACATTACCAATGAGAGGGGTCAGAAAATGCCCAATAATAACAAACATTTATATAGGGCTGTAAAAATTGCAAAACAAATTACATAAATTATCTCAGTTGAAAGTCATACTAGCCCTATGGGGCAAAGACTAGAGCTATCACAATCTCAATTTATTAGATGAAGAAACTGAGGGAAGTTAGGAAAGTTAGGTGACTTATCCAAGATCACACAGTATTAGAGGCAGGTTTGTGCCCAGGTCTTCCTGACTTAGAACCACAGCTCAGTCACTTTGTCCCTCTATAGAGACGCCCAAGATTTTAGCAGCCAACAAGAAAAAAAGTCTTCCCTTCTAAAAAGTATTTACAGTCAGGCAAAGCAAATGAACAAATTGCTCAGATATGAAAATGTATGTCTCATTCTGCACCTCGATTCTCACACATCTCCCCCAAGAAGTGAGAATCATGATTCATCATCAGTCTTTTGAAGCCATAATTTTGCTATTGTTTTCTTTACAAAAGAGAATAATCTATGGATTGGCAAAAATCAGAAGCAGAGTAATTCAGGAATTGAATATTCCACAGAAGGCACCCATTGGGGGGCTTTCTTTAGATCTCTTAGGAACAAATCTAAGGAGATGTGCAGGAAGCATGGAGGTATTCCATCAGTCTTACTTTATCTCTGAAGGAATAAACCACATTCTCTTACAATTAAATTTTTCTCATTCCATCCCTTCCAATATTTCTGTAAAATTACTTGTTTACCATGTGCTGCGGTCTGTTCAAAACCACTCTGGATCTTTCTACTGCCCTTTAGTCCTTCAGTTTTAAGTCTTCAGAGACTGTGATTCTCCAAGATTCAGGCAGTCCCCAAATACCACCAGAAGATCATCATGTTAAAAAATAGATGGGCTTTTGTTTCAGTGAGAAATTGGGGGTCATTACCAGTATTGTGTGATTTCCCCAAAACAATGATGCTCATTCTTCTTTTCCAATTCAAATGAACTATTTGAGATCTATATACTGCCAAACATAATGGCACACAGCTATTATCCCTACCTCTGGGAGCCAGAAACTGGTGAATTGCTTGAGTTTGGGAGTTCTGGGCTTCATTAGGGGTAAAAACCCTGCCTTAACAGGGCTGAAACAAGATATTGAGCTACTGGGAGCATGAGGCTACTTGACTAGCAAAAGAGAGGGAGAATTTGCACAGAAAAACTGATAGCTCCAGTTGGAAACAGAACAAGTGAAAACTTCTGTGACAATCAGCAGTGGTATTGGGCCTTTGAGTGGCTACAGCACTTTTAGCAGGGGAGGAAGAAGGAGTTCTGTTTTTGTTTGTTTGTTTGTTTGTTTTCCAGTTATATCTAACACTTTGTGATCCTATTTGGAATTTTCTTGGCAAAGATACTGGAGGACTTTGTTATTTCTTTCTCCAGCTTATTTTACATATAAGGAAACTGAGGCAAACAAGATTAAGTGACTTGCTCAAAGTCACCTAGATAGTAGGTATCCAAGACTGGATTTGAATTCAGGACTTCCTAATTCTAACTATTGCACCTGGAAGCGATAAAGAGACTCAGTCTCAAAAAAAAAAAGAAGAAGAAGAAAAAGAAATAAAATGTTCTGATGGCCAGGTCTTATAATAGGTTGTCCATTCATCTATTATTTCATACAATAAACCTTCTTCATCTGCTTGATTCCTTCTCAAGGGACCAGGATATCTTTAGAGTGGTAACAAAGCTCATTTAGGAGACACTGAAATATTCTTGGTCTTGACTCCACTAAATACAATCTTATAAGAAAACTTGAGTTCTAAAAGCTAAGTCTGTGAGGTCTAGAGAAATTGGAAAAGCCAGGGTTCAAATTATGCTTCAGAAATTTATTAGTTTGGTATCCAAGGAAGCATAAACTCTCTGATATTAACCTTCCTCATCTATAAAATGATAGAAGTAGACTTGAAAACCCCTAAGCTTCAAATCGGTGTTCCTATGAAGAGATTATAGATCCCCGATATCTATTCTACCGATAGGTAATGGAGAAAGGGAGAGCAACTAAGGAGAAAACATTGATAGAACAATTGATAATTGTCTAATGACATGAATCAACCATTTTTAAATTCATCACAAACCCACGACAGTAGCGAACACTTTGTCAAGCATCTGACTCTATTTTGTGCTTTGCTTAACATTAATAATGAGATGAAATTCTTACTTGCAAACACGTAGTTCAGAAAACTACAGTGAAAAATCCAATTAAAAGAAAGAAGAAAAAAGAAGATAAAAATGGATAAGCAACTGTTAATGTCACAGATGAATATAAAAATTTTGAATCACTGAATGCTGAATCACATTTCCATAGTGTATCAAGTTTTCCAAAGTTCTTTCTTCAGAACAGTCCTTTGAGTAGATAGCAGGAGTATTATACACATTTAATAATGAAGAAAAGGAGATTCAGAGAGATCTAGTGGCTGACCATTCATCCCATGCTATGCATCAGAGGTGAAAGTCCAATATTTCTTCTTACTCCGCCCCTCATGATCTTTCCCCTTGTCCAATAGTATCATGGATAGAACTCCAGAGTTGGGATCAGAAGACAGGGGTTTGAATGCTGCCTCTGACACTTACTAGTTGTGTGTTTTATGTAACTCACTTAACATTTCTGGGACTCAGTTTCCTCACCTATAAGATGAGAAGGTAAGACTTGATGACTGTCAAATTGTCTTCTAGCTCTGAGACTTATTTTATAATCATACTTTCTCCTCACCGTCTTAAATATGAGAGCCCTACTGATGGAACTTTTCTCTTCCTTTCTCTCTATTTCCCATAAGTCCTGTCTTCCCTATATATACTTCTCTAGTCCAAATATAAAAGAAGAATGACCTTTCCCTCCTAACTTTTGCTTTTTGTTATTCTATATAATTCTTCCTAAGACTTTGTGCAGACATTTTATCAGGCAAAAGGAGGATGGATCTCTGGGCTTCACCAATGTTGGTGCCATTTTTATATGCACTAAATATTGCAAGTTTTCCTTCCCTGCGCAGTTCCACTGCCACTGTCTTTCTGGATCACCCCTTTCTACTCCCCCCATTATTTCCTACTTTTATCATCAGTTAGCAGTCTTTATGCAGATTTCATGCTTTCTTCCCACACAAAAATAAAGGAAGGGAGGGAGAGTGCACCTAATACTCAATCCACCAGCCCTGTCATACCTCCCCTATTCTTCATGATTCTCCAAAGACCATGATTGCAGTACTTTAGTGGTCCCATTTGTAAATTCTCTCCATACTCTGAGATGTAATTTATCTCGGCCATGTGGCTTGAATTTATATTCAGCAGGAGTAGCTATGTGCTCTCTTACTCTTTCTTCACTCATATGGCATTTCAATTTCCTCTTAAATCTGTTGGTTCTATCCTCTCTAGTTGGAGGACTATCTTCCTTGAAGGAGCAAAAGGAAAGTGGAATAATAGCTTCCTTTTCTCTTGTCATCAATTACCATTGAACCATGTACCCCAAGTAGTTGGCGTGGATTGTTCCTGTTCTCCTGATCTCAACAAAGCTAAAATTTAAAAAAAAACCCAGTTTTGTTTTTCCTCTTGAACTTTTAAAATCTGCTCTCCCGATTGTGAGGTTTTATATATTGCACTTCAATTGTTGTTGTTCTGAGAGGTCTTAGATATTTCCACAGAAGATGCAAACTAGCTAATAATAAAAAAAAAATTAATGGGGGAAAGTAGATATAAACAGAAATAGGAAGCAAAATGATACTGTATTGAAGAAGCATTACAGTTTACTGGGCGAATTGAAAGAACTTCACAATGGGATGTGCATTTGCAGCTCTTTCTGGTTTCAGTTATACACAAGATATCTTTCTCAGGATAAACTTATCATTTCTGATCTCATTATTATGCTGTTGACTCAAGCCTTGGATACCATCTCCCTTAGCCTCTTCTCCCTTCTGATTGGAGGGCTAGAGGTGAAACACTTAACTCTTCCCAAAGCCTTCCTTTATGGATGGCAGAAATCTAGCTTACTAGACTTGACATTTGCAATTCTGCCTAGTCTTAATTCCACACCAAGTATATACTCTCTTATACCCTCTCTTCACCTCCCCACATCCCATCCCATCTTCCTTTTGTGTGGTGTCTTGCCAATTTGATTGTAAGCTCCTGTAGAGGAAAGGCTGTCTTTCTTTTTCTTATTTGTGCATTATATAGCATATTAATTAATGTCCATTTAATTAAATGGACTTTTGATATGTTGAATAGAGTTCTGACTTTGAAATGGGAATATGTTTTTTTTTTCCCTTTTTTTTGGGGGGGGGCAATAAAGGTTAAGTGACTTGCCCAGGGTCACACAGCTAGGAAGTGGTAAGTGTCTGAGGTCACATTTGAACTCAGGTCCTTCTGACTTCAGAGCTGGTGCTCTATCCACTGCACCACCTAGCTACCCCAGGAATATATTTTTGATTAAGCTTCTGTCATTTGGACATATCACTTAGCTGCTCTAGGGTGGAGAATCAATCTGGAGAGAATTTAGAATTATTCAAATAAAATAAACAAAGTATCTATAACTTTTGACCCAGAGATTCTGCTTTTAAGCATAATCCTCAAAGAGCTCATTGGTCAAAAAAAGAGCATCCTCTCCCAAATATTCTTACCAAAATATTTCATAGCAGCATTTTTTAATGGTAAGAAAGGACAAGAAACAAAATAAAGTCCACACATTAAGTAATGCCTAAAAAGTTTGGGACACGAATGGAACGGAATATTATCATGATATCAGAAATGAAAAATATTTCTAGGATACATTCAACATTAAGGATAATATTTGCGAAAGCTGAAAGAAAATAAGATGTTTTCCTCTGCATTCAGAGTTCATCAGTTCTCTAAGTGGATGTAGATAGCATTTCCCTCTGGTGAGTTATTTGTATTTGTCTTGGATCACTGTGTTGTTGAAAAGCTCTGAGTCATTTACAGTTGCCCATCACACAATATTGCTAATAATGTGTACAATATTTTCCTGTTTGTGTTCACTTTGCATCAGTTTGTACAAGTCTTTTCAGATTTTATTATGTCATTTGTTATTGCACAATACTAATCTTGTTCAACCATTCCCTAGTTGATGGGCATCCCCTCAATTTCTAATTCTTTGCCACTATGAAAAAGGATGCTGTAAATTGTTTTGCATGTGTGGGTCCTTTTCCCTTTCTTAAAATGACCTCTTTGGGATACATGCCAAATAGTTGTATTGCTGGATAGAAAGGTACACATGGTTTGGTTGCTTTTTGTAGCATAGTTTCAAATTGCTTTTCCAGAATGGTTGGATCAATTCAAAATTTCATTAATGCAATAGTGCATTAATGTCCTAATTTTTTCACATTCTCTCCAACATTTAACTTTTGTCATATTAACCAATCTCATAGATGTGAGGGGTTTCAATTTGCATTTCTCTAATCAAACATGATTTAGAGTATTTCTTTGTTTGTCTATAGATAGCTTTGATTTCTTCATCTGAAAACTGCTGTTTATATCCTTTGACCATTTTACCAGTTAGAGAATGTCTTGTATTCTTATACATTCAGTTCTCTATATATTTTAGAAATGAGACTTTTATCAGAGACACCTGTTGTAAAGATTTTCCCTCAGTTATCTGCTTTACTTCTAATCTTTGCTGCATTGATTTGGTTTGTGCAGGAGCTTTTTAATTTAATATAATCAAAATTATCTCCATTTTGTAATGTTCTCTATTTCTTGTTTGGTCATGAACCTATAATTCACTTAACTTCTTTAAGAATTTGGATACTTTGACACTTGATGCATATATATTTAGTATTGCTATCAATATAACTCCATTGTCCATGTATTTTTTAGCAAGATGTAGTTTCCTTTCTTGTCTCTTTTAATTAGTTCCATTTCTGCTATGCTTTGACTGAGATCAGAATTGCTTTATCTTTTTTTTTTTTTCATTTCAGTTGAAGCATAATAGATTCTGCTCTACCACCTTATCTTTACTCTGTGGGTCTCTCTGCTTCAGGTGTTTCTTGCAAACAACATATTATAGAATTCTGGTTTTTGATCCACTCTACTATTGACTTCTATTTTATGGTAGAGTTCATCCCATTCACATTCAATGTTATTATTCCTCCCATTCACATTCAATGTTATTATTCCTAACTGTGTATTTCTCTCTAATCTATTTTTCCTTCTTTGTCCTCTCTCTGCTTTCACTTTTTCTTCTTACCAATGTTTTGCTTCTGTCTACCACCTCCTCATGCCGACCCCATCTGTTCTCTCTTCAGTCAGTTCCTGCCTCTTTACTTAATTTCCTTACCTCCTACTTCACTCTCTGATAAGATAGATTTCTATATTTTACTAATTTTATATATTTTTCACTCTTTGAGTCAATACTGATGAGAGTAGGGTTCAAGTGACACCCATTGCCCACTCTCCCATCTTTCTCTCCACTGTAATAGTTTATCTATGCCTCTTCATGTGAAATAATTCCACCTCTCCTTTCCTTCTACCTTCAGTATATTCTTTTTTCTCATCCCTTAGTTATTTTTATGTCATTCCATCAAATTTACCTTATATCTGTACCCTCTATCTATGTATATTTCTTCTAGCTATACTATTAGTGATACAATTTTTAAAAATTACAACTGTCATCTTCTCTTGTAAAGATGTAAAACAGTTCAGCTCCATCAAATCCCTCATGTTTTGTCTTCCCTTTTCCTCTATTTAGACTCATCTTGGATCTTGATAATGGAGATCAAAGTTTTTGTTCAGTTCTGGTCTTCTCCTTATGAAAGTTTGAAATCCTTCTATTTCGTTAAATGACTTTTTTTTTTCCCACTTGAAGCATTATGCTTAATTATGGGTAAATGATTCCTGGTTTTAGTCCAAGCTCCTTTGCCTTCCAGAACATCATGTTCCATGACCTTCAATCCTTTAATGTCACAATACTAAGTCCTATATAATTCCTATCGTGGCTCCCTGGTATCAGAATTGTTTCTTGCAGTTTTTTTTTTCTTTGACTTGATTGTTCTGTAATTTGGCTATAATATTCCTGTTAGGATTACTAAGTGAGAACTGAGGTTGTCTGGATAGTGACAAGGTGAGAATTCAGGTTTTCTAGACAATTACAAGGTGAGAACTCAGGTTGACTTGATAGAGGGGGCAAGCTCATTGGCTGGGGTGGTTCTTCCCAGAAGCCCTTGCATTATCCCACGCCCATTCTCTGGGAGGATAAAAGAGACAGCACTGGGCGCAGAGAGCAGATCGGCCCGGAGAAGGATAAGAGCTGGAGGAGATTCAGAGCCAGGATTCAAGAGAAAGACTCTGAATTGCATCAGGCTTGACGGGGCTCTCTGCAGGAAGGGAAGTCACTTCTTTGGACAAGAGTTAACAGCAACTGCCTGGAGACAACGGTTCGTTACAGGAAGAAGAATCTGTCTGAGAGATTTGAGTAGACACAGCAGATCTCTTCCCAGAGAGCGATCCAGCAGCTTCTGGAGACGATAGCTCGCTACATATTCCTTAGATTTTTTATTTGGGTATCTTCTTCCTGAAGGATCAATAGATTATTTCGACATTTATTTTGTTCTCTGGTTACAGTATATCATGGCATTTTTCTTTTTTCTTTTTTCTTTTTTTTGCATAGGTGTTATTTTATTTTATTTTTTTAAGCAGCTACTATTTTATTTTATTTTTTATTTATTTTAAAAATTAATTTTATAATTATAACTTTTTTTTGACAATACATATGCATAGGTAAATTTTTTTACAACATTATCCCTTGTACTTCCTTCTGTTCCGAATTTTTCCCCTCCTTCCCTCCATCCCCTCCCTAGATGGCAGGCATTCCCATACATATTAAATATCTTATAGTATATGCTTGGTACATATATATATATATATATATATATATATATATATATATATATATATATATATATATATATATATATATATACACACACATATATATATATATGTGTGTGTGTGTGTGTGTGTGTGTGTGTGTGTGTGTGTGCACGCAGAACCGAATTTTGTTGTTGTTGTTGCAAAGGAAGAATTGTATTTGGAAGGTAAAAATAATCTGGGAAGAAAAACAAAAAACAAACAAACAAATGATCACAGTTTACACTCACTTCCCAGTGTTCCTTTTCTGGGTGTAGCTGGTTCTGTCCATCATTGATCAATTGGAATTGGATTAGCTCTTCTCTATGTTGAAGATATCCACTTCCATCAGAATACATCCTCATACAGTATCATTGTTGAAGTGTATAATGATCTCCTAGTTCTGCTCATTTCACTCAGCATCAGTTGATGTAAGTCTCTCCAAGCCTCTCTGTATTCCTCCTGTTGGTCATTTCTTACAGAACAGTAATATTCCATAACATTAATATACCATAATTTACCCAACCATTCTCCTATTGATGGACATCCATTCATTTTCCAGTTTCTAGCCACCATGGCATTTTTCTTAATAATTTCTTGAAAGATGCTTCCAGATCTTCCTTTTGATTATGGTTTCTAGGTAGTTCAATGATTCTGACATTGTCTTTTTCACATCTACTTTCCAGGTCAGTTATTTTTCCGATGAGGTATTTTACATTTTCTTCTATTTTTTTTTTCTTTTTGGATATATTTGAATTTGTTTGATTGATTCTTGATGTCTTATATAATCATTAGCTTCAACTTGTCCACTTCTAACTATTAAGAAGATTTTTTTTTTCAGTTTGTTTTTGTATTTCTTTTCCATTTGGCCAATTCTACTTTTTAAGCAGTTGTTTGCTTTTTCCAAGCTGTTGACTCTTCCCACCCCTATAATTCTCTTGCATTATTATCATTTCTTTAATCAATTTTTCTTCTATCTCTCTTATATAATTGTAAGGGTTTTTTATAAGTTCCTCAAAGAATTCTTTCTGGGTTTGAGATCACTTTTCATTTTTCTTTGGGACCTATAAGTGTTTTGACAATGTCCTCTTCTGAGTTTGTGTCTTGATCTTCACTGTCACCATATAGTTAAGGCTTTTTCTTGTTTTCTTTTTGCTCATTTTTTTGACCTTCTTCCTTTTAAATTTGAGCTCTATTCCCAGAGTAGAAGGGATACTGACTCAGGCTTCTTGTGCCAGAGACTTCAGGAATTATTTTTTATTCTGCCATCTTAGCTCTGGAGGTCCCCAGTCATACATGTAATGCTGGAAAAGTCACAGCTCTCAGTCTCTGTTTCATCAGCTGTAAAATGGGATAATAATACCACTTGGGCTTGTTATGGGAATCAAATGGGATAGCACATGTAAAGTGCTTTGCCAAATACGCTTTTCTACAAATGCGAGGTATTATTTAATTAAATTACTCATTCTATATTGTGCAATAATGAAATGGCATTTGAGCCTATGCCCATAGCTTTCGCTTTTTTCCAAGATTTTTTTAAGTGACTGAAAACCTGTTAATCTTTGTTCTAGATGTGCCTGTCACTCTCTGTGGTACCAATATTCCTCTCTGTATCTAGGCACTTTAGTGCTCTAATTACCATCAAGACATTTCCCCACTCTACCCCATGCCACAGGGGTCAGGATTGCTTGATTAAAAGAAACTAAGAGTCCTAATCAGAGTGATATGATCATGCATCTAGATCCAGAAAGGAACTCAGACTATCTGGTCCAATCTGCTCATTTTAGAGATGGGTAAACTGAGAACTAAGAAATGACTTGCTCAACGACACATAGAGAAATGAGGTTGATTTAAACTCAGAATCTCTGACTAGAAATCCAGTATTCTTTCCATTATGTCATGCCATCTTCCTTATGAATTTCAAAATTTATTTCACCAAGAAAACAGATTAATCATGCTTTGCAATTTACTTTGTCAAACAAATGACCTCTTATAATACCATAATGGCTCCCATTGTCTTAGATTTCTTCCAGATACTCCCTTGTCATCCTTCATAAATGCAAGTCCATGAGAATTTTTTTTATTATCCTCTTTTCCAAATGTGTGTATATGCATATAGTTATGATACATGTGTGTATGTAGATATATGTACACTTGTTGGGGGGGTAGTTGTATGAAAGAGAAAAAAATCAGTATATCATTGATAGCTAAGCTTGTAATCTTGAAATGCTTTGGTTTGGGGTTTAGGAATCCCCTCCACACAGGTACTGAATGCGTCCTTTCTCTTTCTCTTTTTGGCCCCGAGCATTCTCACAAGAGCACACATTCATCAACAAGTCTAACTCCCATAGAAATTCTTTCCAGAGAAACATAAGTATCATCATCAATTGCATTCAACGTTTAGCACCAACTTTACGGCGCTGTGCCAAGCATGTAAGACAAAGTGTTAGGAGGAGTTGGTGGGACTAAGATGAAAATGATAAAGTCACTACTGTCGGGAAATTTTGCATTCTACCATGGGTTGTGGGAAATAATGACTAAACACGAGATTACTTGAGGAGGGAGAGAATTCTAACATCTTAAGAATTGGAATAGCTTCCAAGAGCAGAGGACATATTCACACTGCCCTGATGAAATCTAGAGAGTTAAAGACACAGAGATGAGAAGAAAGTGCATTTCATTTATAGAGGATGGTTCTGTGAAGGGATGAAACTGGGAAATGGAATGAAGAGCTCAGAATATCTGCTTTTTTTGTGATGAAGAATGAATGAATGGACATAAGATGAAAAAAACCTGCAAAGGAACACTGGCGATGGGATGTGGAGGGCCTTACACGTCAGCATGAGCAATTTATATTTTACCTTTAAGGCAAGCCACTTAGCCCTTAAGCCATCTACAAAATGGGAGAGTCAGACAAATAGCTTCTCCTGGTTTTAAATCCATGATTTTATTATTTTATATAATGAAAAACTGGATTAGATGACCTTAGATCCCTTTTAAAGATTTTTTTGAGAGGGAGTGTCCTATGTTTTCTAGCAATTATTAAATTTTATATTACTATAACCACTAATATTGTTGATGTTAAAAAAATAAGCCTAGGCATTAGATATTGGGTTAGTAAAGATTTCAGCAGGTCAGGATGAAAGAGATTTCATTCTTATGTACAAGTATTTTATTTTGAACCTTAGTCTAGGATCAAACATTAAGAAGACACTTAGGATTAATGAGCCAAACTGGACAATCTGTATTAGACCTGACACTTGATACATGGAAGCTTTATGTATTTTGCTAAGGTCAGCCTGAAAACCCAGTTGCTCCAATGAAATCTTATTGGAATTTGAAATTTCATTCAAATGGCAAGTTAGCCTGATTGACTGAGTCAAATCCGATCTTGGCAAAAACAGCTACCCACTGGGCTCCTCATTGACCCAATTCTTTCCACAAGGAGTTGGGTAGTGAGAGTTAAAAAGCAGCATTAAAAAAAAATCTTCAGGTTTGTTTATAGGGTTGGATTCAAGCAAAACGCATTGAATTCTATGATTGTTCTTGCTCTTGTCATGGGAGTTGGTTATCAGATTTCATGGTTTCTTGTTTCATTTCTTGCCATCATTTTGTGTCTCTCTCTGCTCCTTAAATGTGAGGATTACACTGCTAATAGGCATTTCTTCTAGTTTATCAATTGGATTTGGGGAGAAGAGTTGCTTATATGAGGAAGTTGGACACAGAATTTGGTCACTCACTGAACAAATATGAAGATTGTGAAGTGCTTTGCAAACAATAAAATGTTGTATAATCAGATTTGTTCTTCCTATTCCTCCTCCTTGTCTCCTTCTCCATGAACAACGATTGAGGTACGAGGGATATAACACTATTGCTGATGTCTTAAGAAGGTTGCATCCTTTCTCGGCCAATTTCCTTTCTATAGATGGAGAGAATCAGGCTACACAATCACAGCTTCCAGATTGAGAGCCATGTGGGGACCTCAGAGGCCAGCTAGTCTAAACCTCTCATTTTGCAACAGAAGAAACTGAGGTTCAGAGGAGAAATAACTGTCCCGTAATCATGTAGGTAGCAAGTACGTGTGGTGAGATTTGAATGCAGATTTGTAAAATGAGCTAGAAAAGGAAATATTAAACCATCTCCACCAACAAAACCCCAAATGGTTTTTTTTCATTTCATGGCTGAAATGATTGAGTTAAAACAGGAACAACAAGACCCCAAACTTCAGACCTAGTGATCATAATATTATACTAAGCATATTAATATATTCAATTAATTACTTGATAATAAAAATAATTAATAATGATTAATATAACATACTAAGATAAAATATAATATATGCATAATAATATATTAATATTATATAGTTATTATATTATATTAGTATAATATATTCATGTTTTTTTGCTAAGGTCAGCCTGAAAACCCAGTTGATCCAATGAAATCTTATTGGAATTTGAAATTTCATTCAAATGGCAAGTTAGCCTGATTGACTGTCTAATTATTATACTAATATTGTATACTAATAATATATATATATATAATATTATACTAAGAGATCATGGATATTAACTACTTCAGCCCTTTCACTTTGCAAATGAATAAACTGAGGTCCAACATGGACTTACCCAAGATTACTTCTGATACTCACTATCCATGGCACACTATTTCCTATCTCTAGGACTCAGTTTCCTTCTTACTAAAAGAATATGTGTGCTGTGGTGTTTATGTTTTGAAAACTTAAAAGTGTTTTGCACTTGTGAAGTGTGCCATAAAAACACTTAGCAGACATGAAGAAGGAGAAAGTGCATTCAAATTCCAGGCTGACTAAGAACTACCAACATGACTTTGAAAAAATCACTTCCCTTTCATAGGAGTTGGATTTCTCATGTCCTCTCCAGTTCTTAGCCGGACTTGAATTCAGGAACACCTGAGTTCAAATCCTGCCTCAGACACTTGTTATCTTTCTGAACTCAGTTTCTTTATCTACAAAATGAAGGGGTCATATTTATTAACATCTATTGTTTTGTTCCAGCCTAAAAATCTATAAACAATAATCCTCTGACTTTTCCTGACTTTAGTTTTCTCTTCTCATAATGAGGTCAGTGTTTTTAAAATAAGGTAGGGGGAGAAAAGGAAATAAAAAGCACCCACTATGGCACCAGGTGCCAGGTTAAAAAAATATATACATATATATATATATATATATATATGTATATATATATATATATATATACATATATATATATATATATATTTACAAATATTATTGCATTCGATGCAACTCAAAGAGATAAATGCTATTATTCTCATTCTATTTTTTGAAGAAACCAAGGCAGATGGGGTTGAGTGACTTGCCCGGGGCACACAGCTAGCAGATTTCAGTGGCCAAATCTGAATTGATTTCTTCCTGACTGAGGGCCCAGCAGTCTCTCCACTGGGCCACCAACTGCCTTTCACTCCTCATTTGATGGGATTCGCTCAAAATCTTTGGTCCCACATTTGTGTACGGTAACAGGAAAAGGATGACATTCTATACTCTTTTGAGAGGGGTGTCTCACTGCTCTGACTTTCTTCTGACTTGTAAATCCAGAGAATGGATGCGGCTTTGATGCTGAGCAACAGTGACATTCAAAGATGTTCCTCAGAAGTTCCTCGGGGCTCACAAGGGAGTCTGCCACCCCCTGCCCTCCCCTCATCAGTTTTTGAGCAATACGGATGCCAAGAAATGATCCTGATATGATTTCCCTCGCACACGGTTCAGAAGCAAGCCCTGTCAGAGCCCATCTCCCAGAGTCTGATTCACTAGGTGGTTTCATTCTGGTAGAGAGACAGTCAACAGCAGGGTTCTCAAAATAATATTTACTTCCCTCATTAGACTGACAGAAGCTTGATGCTAAGAACAGTGGGCTTTCCAATTAGACTGACTTCTGCCTCCCAGAGAGCCCTCAAATGGAGATGCAAGGGACAGGTTCACAGTCCTCTAGCACTTAATTAGCTGAGAAACAATACTTTGCTTTCTTGGTGATGAAGCTTTATGTTCACCAGTCTTCGGGCCTTAATTGTTTGTTTGAGATCATAGTCACTGTCATCATTCTTAATAATAGCTAATGGTAGTTGCTAACATTTATATAGAGCTCAAAGGCTTGGAAAGCACTTTACAAATGGTAATCTTATTTGATCCTTACAATTTTTGCGGGAGGCGGGTGCTATCATCAGCCCCATTTTACATATGAGGAAACTGAGGTAGACAGAAGTTGAGTGAACTTGATAGGTCCACACAACTATTAAGTGTCTGAGGCTAGATTTGAACTCAGGCCCAACTACCTGTCCTCCTTATCAATAGTTGTGATTTGTGCACATGTTTTATTTCCTCAACCTTCCTCCTAGACTTTAAGGGCTCTCAGAGAATAAAGGTGTGAATATGCTTTACGAGAGTATCTGAAAGCATATTCAAAACACAAATGATTTGTATGGTTGAACAATGTAGATGCCCAAATAGATGATGGCTTTTGTAATTTTGAGCTTAGAATCATGGATGAAGCTTTAAATCTCCCCTCTGACTCCGAAGAGCATAATTAAATGACCAAATAACTTAAGCTTCAGGCATCTCATCTGTAAAATGGGTATAATGTGCCTAATAGTATCTGTCTCGCAAAAGTATTGCAATGCTTAAGTTAGATCATATATGTAAAGATATAGAGATGTAGATATGGGCATATATGTGTCATATAAACCTTATTTATATAGCTACACATTTGTATATATGTATATAGAGAGACAGAGACAAAGAGATAAAGAGAGACAGACACAGAGAGACAGAAACACAGGGAGAGACAGACAGAGAGATGCAGACAGACAGAAGCAGAGACAGAGGCAGAGGAAAAGAGACGTACAGAAAGAAACAGAGTCATAGAGGCAGAGAGAGAGAGAGAAGCAGAGTAAGGCAGAGAAACAGAAACAGAGAGAGAGAGAGAGACAGACAGACAGACAGACAGACAGAAAGACAGACAGAAAGAGAGAGACAGAGAGAAAAAGAGAGACAGAGAAAGCGAGCAAGCATAAGACATAGATTAAATATAAATATAGATGTAGCTATAGATATTGGCATACAGAGATAGCCCCACAGATATTTAGATGTAGACATTTCTTTTTCTAAAACCCAAATAAATAGTTACAGAAATATTTAAACAGCAGCCTCTAATTAATAAAGTTAATCTAAACAATTTACTAATTCAAAGACTTGGGCACTCCCTCCCATCTCCTACAGAGTTCAACCCCTTGTAAACTATTGCTAGTATGGCCAAAGTGGTGATTTTTCTGAACTTCCCAAGGCTAATCACAGGACCAGCACTGGAAGGAGCCTTAGACATCATTAAGTTCAATATCCCCATTTCATAGCCGAGAAAACTAAAGAGCAGCAATATCAAGTGACTTGTCCAAGACCCTACAATTAACAAATAGCAGAGCCAGGATCTGAACCCAGTCCACTGAGCTTTTCATTTCACTTCATCCCCATGTAGCAGCTGTACACTGTATCTTTAGACCATCCCGAGCTTTACTTAGGGAAGGGTGAGGCAAACTGAAATCTAAAGCGTTCTGGCTGTATTTATACTGCTTCTGTCAGTCAACAAACTGCCTATCACACATAAGTGATAATTACTAGGAAACAAAGAGACATAAAAACGCAGTCCTACTCCCAAGCTGCTCACATCCCAATTCAAACAGAGAAAAGCTTGAATTAAGCATCTGCTTTTCAAAGATAATTAGTTAAAATAGGAAGCATCAGATGACCCTTCAGTAACTTTTCTTTATATTGCATAGACCCCAACTCCTTAAACTGTGGATCATTAACCAATAGGGAGTCTCATAACTGAATGTGAAGGTTGTGCAATTATTATTTATTATCAATAAATGTTTGATTTGTACACCTATTTTATATATTTATATACCTGGGGTCACATAAAAATTTCTCAGGTGAAAAGCAGTCATGAGTGGAAAAACTTTTTTTTTTTTTTTTTTTTTTTTTTTTTTTTTTTTAAATTTATTTTTATTTTATTTTATAATTATAACATTTTTTGACAGTACATATGCATGGGTAATTTTTTACAACATTATCCCTTGCACTTACTTCTATTCAGATTTTTTCCCTTCCTCCCCCAAACCCCTCCCCCAGATGGCAAGCAGTCTTATATATGTTAAATATATTACAGTATAATTTAGATACAATATATGTGTGTAGAACCGAATTTTTTGTTGCACAGGAAGAATTGGATTCAGAAGGTAAAAATAACAGTTTACATTCATTTCCCATTGTTCCTTTTCTGGATGTAGCTGGTTCTTTCCATCATTAATCAATTGGAATTGGATTAGCTCTTCTCTATGTTGAAGAAATCCACTTCCATCAGCATACATCCTCGTACCGTATCATTGTTGAAGTGTATAATGATCTTCTGGTTCTGCTCGTTTCACTCAGCATCAGTTGATGTAAGTCTCTCCAAGCCTCTCTATATTTCTCCTGTTGGTCATTTCTTATAGAACAATAATATTCCATAACATTCATATACCATAGTTTACCCAACCATTCTCCAATTGATGGACATCCATTCATCTTCCAGCTTCTAGCCACTATGAAAAGGGCTGCCACAAACATTTTGGCACATACAGGACCCTTTCCCTTCTCTAGTAGTTCCTTGGGGTATAAGCCCAGTAGTAGTATGGCTGGGTCAAAGGGTATGCACATTTTGATAACTTTTTGGGCATAATTCCAGATTGCTCTCCAGAATGGTTGGATTCTTTCACAACTCCACCAACAATGCATCAGTGTCCCAGTTTTCCCACAGCCCCTCCAACATTCATCGTTATTTGTTCCTGTCATCTTAGCCAATCTGACAGGTGTGTAATGATACCTCAGAGTTGTCTTAATTTGCATTTCTCTGATCAATAGTGATTTGGAACACTCTTTCATATGAGTGGAAATAGTTTTAATTTCATCATCTGAAAATTGTCTGTTCATATCCTTTGACCATTTATCAATTGGAGAATGGCTTGATTTCTTATAGATTAAAGTCAATTCTCTGTATATTTTGGAGATGAGGCCTTTATCAGAACCTTTAACTGTAAAAATTTTTTCCCAATTTGTTACTTCCCTTCTAATCTTGTTTGCATTAGTTTTGTTTGTGCAGAAACTTTTTAATTTGGTGTAATCAAAATGTTCTATTTTGTGATCAATAATGGTCTCTAGTTCTCCCTTGGACACAAACTCCTTCCTCCTCCACAAGTCTGAGAGGTAAACCATCCCATGTTCCTCCAATTTATTTATGATTTCGTTCTTTATGCCTAAATCTTGGACCCATTTTGATCTAATCTTAGTATGTGGTGTTAAATGTGGGTCCATGCCTAGTTTCTGCCATACTAATTTCCAGTTTTCCCAGCAGTTTTTGTCAAATAATGAATTCTTATCCCAAAATTTGGGATCTTTGGGTTTGTCAAAGATTAGATTGCTATTTTTATTCACTATCTTGTCCTGTGAACCTAACCTATGCCACTGATCAACTAGTCTATTTCTTAGCCAATACCAAATGGTTTTGGTGACTGTTGCTTTATAATATAGCTTTAAATCAGGTACACTTAGACCACCTTCCTCTGACTTTTTTTTCATTAGTTCCCTTGCAATTCTCGACCTTTTATTCTTCCATATGAATTTTGTTGTTATTTTTTCTAGGTCATTAAAATAGTTTCTTGGGAGTCTGATTGGTATAGCACTAAATAAATAGATTAGTTTGGGGAGTATTGTCATCTTTATTATATTCGCTCGGCCTATCCAAGAACATTGAATGTCTTTCCAATCATTTAAATCTGACTTTATTTTTGTGGCAAGTGTTTTGTAATTTTGCTCATATAATTCCTGACTCTCCTTTGGTAGATATATTCCCAAATATTTGATACTATCGACTGTTATTTTGAATGGAATTTCTCTTTGTATCTCTTGCTGTTGGATTGTGTTGGTAATGTATAAAAATCCTGAGGATTTATGTGGATTTATTTTGTATCCTGCGACTTTGCTAAAATTCTGAATTATTTCTAATAGCTTTTTAGCAGAGTCTTTGGGGTTCTCTAAGTATACCATCATGTCATCTGCGAAAAGTGACAATTTGATTTCTTCATTTCCTACTCTAATTCCTTGGATCTCTTTCTCGGCTCTTATTGCCAAGGCTAGAGTTTCTAGTACTATATTGAATAGTAATGGTGATAGTGGGCAACCTTGTTTCACTCCTGATCTAACAGGGAAAGGTTCTAGTTTATCACCATTACATATGATGTTTACTGAAGGTTTTAAATATATGCTCCTTATTATTTTAAGGAATAGTCCATTTATTCCTATACTCTCAAGCGTTTTTAGTAGGAATGGATGTTGGATTTTATCAAATGCCTTTTCTGCATCTATTGAGATGATCATATGGTTTTTATTAATTTGATTATTAATATGGTCAATTATACTAATAGTTTTCCTAATATTAAACCAGCCCTGCATTCCTGGTATAAATCCCACTTGGTCATAGTGTATTATTCTGGGGATGATTTTCTGAAGTCTATTTGCTAATATCTTATTTAAGATTTTAGCATCAATATTCATTAAGGAAATTGGTCTATAGTTTTCTTTCTCAGTTTTCGATCTACCTGGTTTAAGTATCAGTACCATGTCTGTGTCATAGAAGGAATTTGGTAGGACTCCTTCAATCCCTATTTTTTCAAATAGTTTACATAGCATTGGAGTTAGTTGTTCTTTAAATGTTTGGTAGAATTCACCTGTAAATCCATCTGGTCCTGGGGACTTTTTCTTAGGAAGTTGGTTAATAGCTTGGTCTATTTCTTTTTCTGAGATGGGACTATTTAGACTACTTACTTCTTCCTCTGTTAATCTGGGCAAGCTATATTTTTGAAGGTATTCTTCCATTTCATTTAAGTTATCAAATTTATCGGCATAAAGTTGAGCAAAGTAGCTCCTAACTATTGTTCTAATTTCCTCTTCATTAGTGGTGAGTTCACCCTTTTCATTTTCAAGACTATCAATTTGCTTTTTCTCTTTCCTTTTTTTAATCAGGTTTACTAAGGGTTTGTCTATTTTGTTGGTTTTTTCATAAAACCAACTCTTAGTTTTATTAATTAATTCAATAGTTTTTTTACTTTCAATTTTATTAATCTCACCTTTTATTTTTTGAATTTCAAGTTTTGTGTTTGTCTGGGGGTTTTTAATTTGTTCCTTTTCTAGCAATTTTAGTTGTAAACCCAATTCGTTGGCCCTCTCTTTCTCTATTTTATGCAAGTAGGCCTGTAGAGATATAAAACTTCCCCTAATTACTGCTTTGGCTGTATCCCACACATTTTGGTATGATGTCTCATTATTGTCATTTTCTTGGGTGAAGTTATTAATTATGTCTATGATTTGCTGTTTTACCCAATCATTCTTTAGTATAAGATTATTTAGTTTCCAATTATTTTTTGGTCTATTTTCCCCTGGCTTTTTATTAAATGTTATTTTGATTGCATTATGGTCTGAAAAGGATGCATTTACTATTTCTGCCTTACTGCATTTGATTTTGAGGTTTTTATGCCCTAGTATATGATCAATTTTTGTATAGGTTCCATGAACTGATGAGAAGAAAGTATATTCCTTTCTGTCTCCATTTAGCTTTCGCCAAAGATCTATCATATCAAACTTTTCTAGTATTCTATTTACCTCTTTGACTTCTTTCTTATTTATTTTGTGGTTTGATTTATCTAATTCTGACAGTGCAAGGTTGAGATCTCCCGCTATTATAGTTTTGCTATCTATTTCCTCTTGCAGCTCTCTTAATTTCTCTTTTAAGAATTTAGATGCTGCACCACTTGGTGCATACATGTTTAATATTGATACTGCTTCACTATTGATGCTTCCCTTTAGCAGGATATAATGCCCTTCCTTATCTCTTTTAATTAGATCAATTTTTGTTTTTGCTTGATCTGAGATGAGGATGGCTACTCCTGCTTTTTTGGTTTTGCCTGAAGCATAATAGATTCTGCTCCACCCTTTTACTTTTAGTTTGAATGTCTCATCCTGTTTCAGGTGTGTTTCCTGTAAACAACATATAGTAGGATTCTGACTTTTAATCCAGTCTGCTAACTGCTTCCTCTTTATGAGGCAGTTTGCCCCATTCACATTTATGGTTAGAAGGACTAATTCTATATTGCTTGCCATCCTATTAACCCCTGCTTATGCTTTTTCCCTTTCCTTCCCTTTTACCCTCCTATCCAGTATTAAACTGGTAAACACCACTTGCTTTTCACAGCCCTCCCTTTTTAGGATCCCTCCCCCACCTTAAAGATCCTCCCCTTATTTTATCCCTTTTCCTCGAAATTACTGTATTCCCTTCCCCTTAGCTTACTCCTTCCCTTTCACTTTTCAATGAAGTGGAAGAAGTTTCACCATAAATCGAATATGTCTATTGATACACGCTATGTTCATCTCCCTCCTTTCTTTCTCTCAGATATAATAGGTTACCTTTGCCTCTTCATGAGATATAGTACCACCACTTTATACTTTTTTATGATATAATCTCCTTTCCACCTCTAGTTTCTAAGACAAATTGTACATATGTTCTTTACATATTTTTTTGACAGAAGTATAGTTCTCAAGATTTCTTTTTACCTTTTTTAGAAGTCTCTTGAGTTCTGTATTTGAAGATCAAACCTTTTATGTAGGTCTGGTTTTTTCATCAAAAATAGATGGAATTCATTTATTTCGTTAAATGTCCATCTTCTTCCCTGGAAAATGATGCTCATTCTTGCTGGGTAAGTCACTCTTGGCTGCATACCAAGTTCCTTAGCCTTTCGGAATATCATGTTCCAGGCCCTGCGTTCTTTTAATGTGGACGCTGCTAGATCCTGTGTTATCCTTATTGTGGATCCTCCATATCTGAATTGTTTTTTTCTAGCAGCTTCCAATATCTTTTCCTTTGTCTGATGGTTCTTGAACTTGGCCACTATATTTCTTGGCGTTTTGATTTTAGGGTCCCTTTCAGTAGGTGATCGATGAATTTTCTCAATGTCTATTTTACCCTCTGTTTCCAAAACGTCTGGGCAGTTCTCTTTGATAATTTCCTCAAAAATGGTGTCCAAGCTCTTTTTTTCCTCCCATTTTTCAGGGAGTCCGATTATTCTCAAATTGTCTCTCCTGGATCTGTTTTCCAGGTCTGTTGTCTTTCTGGTAAGGTACTTGACAGTCTTTTCAATTGTCTCATTTCTCTGGTTTTGCTTGACTCCCTCTTGGTTTCTCCTTGAGTCATTCATTTCTACTTGTTCCAGTCTAATTTTCAATGATGTATTTTCTTCACTCACTTTTTTTATATCTCTTTGTAATTGTCCAATTGAGTTTTTATCTTCTATGGAATTTTTTTCCATTGTATTTTTTAGAGAGCTGATTTCTTTTTCCAGCTCTCTAATCCTGTTTTCCTTGGAGTTGTTTACCTTTTCCAGCTCACTAATCTTGTTTCTCAATGATTTGATTTCTTTATCCACTCTGTCTTTGAATGCATGGGATGACTTCTCCAGGCTCTCCTGCCAAGCCTCCCTTTCCTTTTCCCATTTCTCCTCCAGCTCTCTTGTGAGAGCCTTTTTGATTTCCTCTATGAGGTTCTTCTGTATTGAGGAGCAGCTTATATCCCTCCCAGGGGATACATCTGGGGACATTCTGTTCCTAGTCTCTTCAGCATTTGAAGTCTGCTCCCTCTCCACACAGAAGCTGTCAATGGTTAGAGCCCTTTTGAATTTTTTGTTCATTTTGTCAGAGTAGGAATCAAAGAAAACAAACTGACAAGAGAAACAATTGGTCTGTTTTGCGGGGGATAGGGCTGGATGGTATTAATGGGCTTCCTCTACAGACTGGGGGTAGGGCAGCAGAGAGCCACTAACAGAACAGCAATGACTGTACTGAGTCTGCGCTCTGAGGCTCCGAGAACGCACCGAGTCAGTCCAGGTGGGGGTTGGGGGTGGCCGGGCTCTGAGAGACGCTGGCTTTCTGGGGTTTTAATCTTCACCTCCAGTGTTTACACCCTCTCCACCGCTCCTGGCTTGCTGCCAAGACGGAGCATCCACACTGGGGCAAAAGCCCTTTCACAAAAACGACAGAGATCACACCCCTCCCCCTCCGGTCTGAGCTGTGTGAGCTGCCTGTCTTGCTCTGGCTGTCTGCCCTCAGTCTGCGCCCAGTCTGATTGACCCTCCCCCGAACAAACACAGACCTTTTCTGGCGACTTTCAAGGATGTCTTCTCTTGGTGATAATTTGTGGATTTCTTTCTGGGTCAAGCATTAAGTCAGAGGCTTGTCATGAAGTAAGTTCTGAGAGAAAACGAGGAGCTCAAGCAGCTGTCTGCCTCCACGCCGCCATCTTGGCCGGAAGTCTCGAGTGGAAAAAACTTAAGAAGCCCTGGTGTAGACACAGAAAAAAGTTTAGAATTTGAACCTTGATCTTAAGAAGCTAATATTTCAATTGCAGAGATAGCTATAAGAAAGTGAGAGAAAAGTTAAATAAAAAGTCAAAAACCAAATATCAGGCAGCTATTCATTTCTTTGTAAAGTTTCAAAGTCAGATTACATTACATCTTATTCATATACATACACATTTGTATATTTATATATTATATATAAATATATTATAAACATAATACATGTAATATATAAATATATTATATATATGTACATATATATACATATATACATATACATATATATGTATATATAAAGAGAGACAGAGACAGAGACAGAGAAATAAAGAGAGACAGACACAGAGAGAAACACAGAGACAGATAAAGACAGAGAGATGGAGTCTTTTCTACAATGCCATGATCTCCCAACAGGAAACAGGAAAACACTCTGTACAGTGATTTTCACATCAATGGATAGAATGACTATTAGAGGAGATTCTCTATACTCTAAAATATTTTGATTTGCATGTTTTGTCGTAGCAAAGACCTGGGAACAAAGTAGTTGTCCATTGAATGATAAATAGATAAATAAATAATGATACATGAGTGTGATACAGTATTACTGTGCTATAAAACATGAGGAAGATAGTGAATTCAGAGAAGTCTGGAATGATTTACGTGAACTGATGCAAAGTGAATATGGTAAAGAGAAGCACGATCCTAAGATTGAATGATCCCTAAAGTCTCTTCCCCATCTAAATCTGTATTTGGCACAAGAGGATAGGTTCAACAAAAATTGAGAGAGAAGAATAAGATGATTTGAGATTGGATTTGATGGGAAGTGATTCACAAAGGAAGTACAAACTTGAACTTCAAGGTTAAAATTGGACCAGGAAAGGAGTGAGTCCATATTGGTCTAAGAAGTATTAAGATCTTGAACTAAGTATAATTAACAAGATCTTGTCTGTTCAGCGTTGATAGGATTTATAGCTGGAAGGGAGCTAAAGACCATTAGGTTCAACCCTTTCCCCGGTGATGAAAGGTTTCAGGGTTCAGAGAGTTAAAGTGATTTTTCCCAGGGTCACATAGGTAGTAAAATCTGCAAAATTTGCACTTAGTCTTCCCTTTTTGTGATTTTCCAGAGTAAGCTAAATTTTATAATCCTGTTTTGGTGTCTTCCATTGAATTTCCTTGTCATGGCTGGCCAAACATGAAATTAATCATTTCATACGCATTACATGGCACACCAGGTTGAACCAACTCATCCTTTCTTTCTCTCTTCTCATGACTCCTTAGGCTTTCTGGGAAAAAAATTCTGATTGGATTCATTAAATCATCATGCAAGTATTGGCACCCAATACTGTAGAAGAATTTTTGATGAAGAATTTTGCAAGAGGACTTTTCCAAATAAATCACATAATATAAATCTAGTTCAAATATATTTTTAAAAATACACCAACACAGGGGCAGCTAGGTGGTGCAGTGAAGTCAGGAGGACCTGAGTTCAAATTTGTCCTCAGATACTTAACACTTCCTTGCTGTGTGACTCTGGGCAAGTCACTTAATCCCAATTGCCTCAAACAAACAAACAAAAAATGAAGAAAGAAAAAGAAATGGAAATACACAAACATAAACTGAGGTTCTGGAGTCAGGGGACCTGAATTTGAATTCTACCTTTAACACTACTCCTATAATCATAGTCAAGCCCCTGGCCCTAAATTTCTTTTTAAAAATGAAATTAGATTAGCTGGCTTCTCATATCACTTCATGCTCTAGAGCTGCAAGCTTACATTCTGTTAACTAAATAGAGTCTAATAAATTGTCCAATTCTATGATTTTTCACACCCATGGAATTACAGTAGCAATCTTAGCTCATTTGTACTCTCTTATTCTAAAGGCTGTCTGATTGGCCTGGAGTCTGATTGCTTGGGTTTACTCTAGAGCACCCTGTCTTTGTCAAGGATGTCCTATATAATCCAGCCTGGCCCCATGATCTTTTGTCAGCTTCCTGCACAAAAGCTCGCTGTCAACTAATATTGGTTTACAATGTGTCCTTTCAGTGAAATATTCATAAGAAGTTAATTATTTTTTGAAAATAGTTCTTTTCTAGGACACGCTGTTTTCATTCTGAGGGTAGTTCTTTTTTTTTTTTTTTTTTTTTTTAATTTAGATTCAATTAAATGGTTCAACATAGCCAGTTTCTCTTTGCCTAGTGTGTCTCTAAAGTCCATTGTCATGGATGCATGATGCCCAGAGGCAATCCTAAAGGAAAGAAATCAATTTGGAATTATGCAAAGAAAGTGACTAAAATGTCCATCTCCATTGACTCAGAGAGCCTTCTATTAGGCAGATACTGTAAGGAGCTCAGTGGTGAAAGGCGAGATTCTCTATCCCCCCCAAATATTTTGATTTGAATGCTTTATACTAACAAAGAACTGGGAGCATTGAATGATAAATAGATAGACAAATAATGACACATGATGTACTATAGTGTTACTGTGCTATTAAAAAACGTGATGAAAGTGAATTCAGAGAAGTCTGGAATAACTTCTATGAACTGATGCAAAGTGAATATAGTAAATAGAAATAGGAAAACGGTACGTACATGATTTTAACATCAATGGATAGAATGACAGCTAGAGAATAATTCAAGATGTATTTTGGGAAAAGTATAAAGAATAAGTTTAGGTCTCAAAGAAGAGATATAAGAAAGCATCTCTCCTTGCTTCTTTGCAGAGGTGAAGGATCATGGGTATGGAGAACCACAAACAATATCAGACATTTTTGGTATAATAACAAACTAAGAGTCTAATCTAGTATGTTGTGGACCTAATTTTATTTCTTTCTCCAAAAAATTATTATGTTGCATGGTTCTCCATACTAATGATTAATATTGAACTTATGGTCCCCTGAGGCCATCATCTCCTTTTCAAATAATTCTTATTAAGCGAAATCTTTATCTACTAAAGCTAATAATTGATATTTTGAGTCCCAAAGGCATTAATTTACACATTGAGATGATCACTGGTCCTGTGATTTCCACTGTTTAGGAGATTTTTAATGGAAGCTAGCATCTTGTCTGCAACTTATAGTCTTGGAGGCTGTCTAAAATACTCAGGGATTGCTTAACTTACTCATGGTTCCATAGCCAGTATCTGACAAATGTTAGGTTTGAAGCCAAGTTATCCTCTCTCTCTGCACACTATATCACACTTCTCTTATCCAGGTTAAATGTAACATTTCATCTTGTTGCTTTCAGCTCACCATTCTAATCTAGTTGAGATGTTTTTGATGTCTTAATATTTTTTGTTTCTGTTATTCTGTTAAATTCCTTACTGGTTACATGTCATTTCCGGGTTTACCCACCAGGGGGCTTTTATTGAACCCTGTGCACTTTTTTATTTTTTTAGAGATTACAGTCCATATGTCTGAATTACACAGGAGTAGTAATAGAATACTCATAGTAAAAATAATTGAATTTCTTTTATTAAAAGCTCGTGACCATTAAAGGGGTTTTGTAACTTCCTGAAGGTTTTTCAGACATCTCTCCTTCTTTTGTTCAATTCTGGGTTCAAGTCCTTGCTGATCATCAATGATATATATGTGTGTGTGTGTGTATATATATATATATATATATATATATATATATATATATATATATATATATATATATATACACACACATATATGTCTATATGTATCTCTCTATATATACACACATACATATATGCATACACATAACTATTATCTATATGTATATCTAGCTATCTCTCTCTCTATTTATATGCACACACATATCTATGTCTATATGTATCTCTATATATATACATACACATATCTATACCCTTATGATATCTAGCTACATCTCTCTCTCTTTCTCTCTCTCTCTCTCTGTATATATATATATATATATATATATATATATATATATATATATATATATATATACACACACACAGATGCACACACATATCTATGTCTATATGTATCTCTCTATATATATATACATACATATATAGATACACATATTTATACCTATATGTATATCTAGCTATCTCTCTATATATATATACATTTATATATGCACACACATATCTATATATGTATATCTATTTTTATCTCTATATATATATATACATATATGCATATAAATATCTATATTTATCTCTCTCTGTCTCTCTCTCTCTGTCTCTCTCTCTCTCTCCATATATATATATATACATACACAGAAATACAAATAAACCCTTCCCACATGGAACTTACATTCTTGTGGTATGATTGTGGGAAGAGTAATATGTTTACAGAAAAGTAAATATAAGATATATATCATTTGTTTTTCATTTTCAAAGAGAAACAATAACATCATGGGTGATGTCTTGACTAGTATGTGAATTATATGTAAGTGTTATAGAGCTGCCAAAATAGTCAGCCTTATTCTTTTCTAGAATCAGTGAAATCCAGCAGTAAGACAAGGCAAAACGACTGACAAATGCCCAACATACAGTAGATAATCTTGGATTCTTTGATGTCTGACCAAAGTTGAAGTGCCCACTTTGAGTACCTTTGTGGCTTTTGGAACAAACTTCTCATGTGTCCATTCTTCTGGGGAAAGGAAGTCTTTTTATTCTTGGGGGAAGCACCTTTCTAGCTTACCAGCAGGCTTGACACTCATTGGTTACCCTCAAGATTTTACACAAGTGAATAGGTACTTTTTTTTTTTTTTTGATGGAGTTGAGGGATGACCAAGAATAAGAGGAATTGAGAAGATTATCATGAAGGAGGTGGTAGGTGGGCTTGAATTTGAAGGGAGTATTCCACGGATGAGCAATAGCCTTTGTAAAAATCATGGAGGTAGGAAATGGAACAATATATTCAAGGAACAGTAAGCCAGGCAGTTTGACTGGATAATAGAGTATGTGAAGAGAATAATATGTAATCAGCTGGGAAAGATAGCTATGATTGTGAGAGGTTCTGAATGTCAAAGAGTTGAATTTCTATTTTATCCTCAAGGCAATATGGAGCCAAAGAATTTTCTTGAGCCCAGAAAATACATGCTTTAGGAATATTAATTTGACAGCTGTATGGAGAATAGATTGAAAAGAGCGTGAGACTGGATGGAGGAGACTAATTAGAAAGTTATTGCCAGCGTCTAGGTGAGAGGTGATGAGGTCCTGTACTAGGATGGATGTAGTGAGAGGAGTGGGAAGGAAATTGATATGAGAGATTTTTAAGGTGTGGGATTGACAAGATTTGGCAATTTATTAGATACGAGGATGAGTGAGAGTGAGGGGTTAAGGATTACTGCTAAGCTGTGAGGATGGGAGACTGGAAATATAGTGATTCCCTTAATAGATCAGGGGAAGTAAAGTGTAGGGGTAAATTTTGGGGAACGATGTTTTTCATGAGTTTGAGATGTCCATAGGATAACCAATTGGAGATTTCCAGAAGGCAGTTGGATATGCAGAGGACAGGAGCCCAGGAGAGAAGTGAGGCCCAGGTATATAGATTCTTAAGTTATCTTCATGGGAGGATGATTGAGGCCATGACAGGTGAATGGGATCAATGGAATAGAAGAGAAGATTACCCAGGAGAGAACCCTGAGCTACACTCACTCAGAAAGGGGAATAACATGGTGGATGACCATATAAACAAAACTGAGAAGGAAGAAGAGAGCCGTGTCACAATAGTGTAATAGAAATGAAGGAGGAGAGTATTTCCAGAAGAAAGGGGTCCATCAAGAAGGAGTACCGACACAAGACCTTTGGCGCTAGAAGTTTCGAAGGCCATCCCAAGATTAATTTCAGTTAAACAGTGGGACTGGAAACCACGTTACCAAAGTCCTGAGAGGTGAGTGGAAGGTAAGAAAATGGTGGCAGAGAGTATAGAAGTCAATTGTTCTAACAGTCTACACAGTACCTGGCATGCGGTAAACACTTAGGAAATGCTTGTCAACTTGAGTTTCCTTGAGGTTTGATTTTAGATGGGAAAAGAGATGGAGAATGAGAATTTGAGTGATGATAAGGTCAAGTAGGGATGGGTGAGCTTGGTATGGAGCAACAGAGAAGGAACCAGTGGATTAGAAGAATTTGAAAAGGAAGGAGAAGGAGGTGAGGGAAGGTGCCTGGAGCTGTCCACAGAAAGTGTCTGTATTTGTATCTGTATTTCATAACATACTCCCACCAGAAAAACAATTGCATAAGACTAAGTCTGACTTTCTACGGCAATCTGTACTAGGAGGGTAACTGGTTTGAACACAGCAGGGCCTTCCTTTAATTCTCTTCTTGGGACTTCAGTGCCGCGAGCAGGAAGGGCTGGAGCAATTCCAAGGAGTAGGCTCCGTTTGGATAGTTGATGATTTTCTGCCTCTAAAAAAGGTGCAGAGAAAACATACACACCCAACTCAAACCAGGCAACACATTTTAAATGACACAAATTAAAAATTAATTACCTGTTGGTTTATTCATTTGTTGGGCTCAGGCTTTTTGGCTGTCAGCAGGGACAGAGCAGGGCTGTGGCATCCCAGGCAGGCAGGTGTGCTTGGCAGCAAAGACACAGCAGCTGGTGAGAGCGAGAAGTGTTGATAGGGGGAAGGTGGGAACAGCCTGTCTTGGCCAAGGTCATTCACAGGCCCCGGTGCAGGTGATGTTGCTGACGGGCGTTCACAGAAACCAAAGGTGCCACGTGGGAAATGGAAGAAGCCATGAGAGGTCTGAAGATTTGAGGATGACCGGAAAGATCTACCTGCTACTAGTGAGTAGCCCACCATTAATATTGGTTTAAGAATTCTCCCCCCATTTAAAATGCCAATTTATTCATTCAACAAACCTTTCTCAAGTACCTTCAATGGACAAAGAACTAAAGGGTGTTATTGACAGAGGTGGGGAGGTAGGATGGGAGAGGGGAAGGTGAACAAGATGGACGATCGTATTGAATTAGGGGTCTCCCAGTGAGGAAACTTCCTCCACCAATAAGCAGCTGCTCTGAAACTTCCAGACTTAACAGAGTTCTGAAGCATTGTTTGGCTAGGATCACAAAGCCCAGATGGATCAGGGCAGATCAGTAACCGAGATTTTTCTGACTCTAACTGGGCTCTGGTTATGGGTCAGAAAAATCTCTGGTTCATCCTGCTTGTCAACTTGACAAGTTGTCTATGGCTCAGCCAGCCCTTTCACCCTGCCCTTTCTCTGAACTGCCCTCCCTCTATCCCCTTTTCCAAAATACAAACGCTTAGTTTTCTAGATGATTAAAATTTCCTTGCCCTTGACCAAAGGGAAGAAATGAAATCGATTCACCTATTACCCCTTGTTATATAATGGAAAGCGCACTTTAGGTCAGAAGACTCGGGTTCCATTTCTGATGCCTTCCACCTCTGTGACAAAATCTTGTAATTTCTCTGAACTTCAGTTTCCTCCCCTGTAAAATGAGAGAGTTGAACTTAGTCCCTGAAGTCCCCTTTATCCTTAGACTTGGAATCCCAGGATTTCCTGACCTTGGAGTAGATTGGGTGATGCTGAAACATGGATACACAGGCACTTGCCAGATTTTGATGTAGCCATGGGACAATACCTGATGGCAGGCTCTGGAAAGACCAGTGTGGACTTGCCCAAGGCCACAGTTTTCTGAGGCTTCCTGGGAATATCTTTGGCTGCAAGTTTTGTCCATCCTTCCCGAGAACCACTTTGGGGATGTTGAGCTACATCCCAGTGAGAGAGGGCAAGGACGCTGGATAGCCTAGTGACCCCTCCATGTCAGCCCCATGGCCTTTTTTGGCTTCTCCCTCTTGGTTGTTTATTTAACTTACTGAAGATCTCATTGAGGTAGAGTCCTCCAAGTGAAGTACGACCTCTCCTCCCTATACCAATGGAGATAATTTTGCTCAGTATCCTAGAGAGAACACCAAAATAGTAAGAGTCACAGAATAAATATGTGTCAGAAATAGGATTTGAAGAATAAAAACAGCTTTAAGATTTGTGAAAGCTTTATAAACACCCTCTCAATCAGTGCCCACAAAAGCCCCGTGTGGTAATTATTTTCATTATTGATATTGAACAGATGGGAAAACTGAGGCTAAGAAAAGTCATAACTTGTCTAAGGTTGCATACGAGATCCTAATAGGTGACTTTGGAGAGATTTTAACCAGCATAATACTGGCTCCAAGGTTGGTTATCCTTTTTAGCACAGTGCCTCCCTGCCTTTCTCTTTTCTTTTCCAGTCTTTTCTCTTCCCTTTCTTATGGTGGTCTCTTTCATCACTTGCTTATACATACTTGATGATCCAGGGACACTTAACCAATCTTACTATTCCTGCTACAGGACACTCCATTACTTGACCTTTTTCAATGGTTGTCACCCAGATCTACAATTCTTTCCTTCTTCATCTTCCCTTCCTGGTTTCCTTGGCTTCCTCGGATCTGAAATAAAATCGCATCTTCTCGGAGATGCTTTTTCCAATGTCCATTAATATAGTTATTTGCACACAGTTGTTTATACGTTTTTTCTTCAATTAGATTGTGAACTTCCTTAGAGCAAGGATTTTTTACAGCCACATTTTGTATCCTCGGTACTTAGAATAATGTCTGACACACGATTAGTGCTTAATAAAAGCTTTCTGCCTGTTTGTTGACTGATTGACAAAACGAATCACTGCTCTCAGTGTTGCCTGGCTCGTCTAATTCTTCTGTGAGCCCTTCTAGTAGCAACAAAAAAGCACGATGGGGACTTAAAAACAAATATGATGCAACCTTAAGAATAGGGTTGATAGAGCGTGATGAGTGTCTAGACAAATAATTACAATCAGAAAAAAAGAGATTTCCCTGGTGGGGGTTCTGTAGAAAGAAGAGAAGAGGAAGAAGATGTGAATTTGAGATGAGAGCTGCTAGACATGTAGGCTTTTAGGAGATAGAGATAACAGTAGGGAGCATTCTTCTCCTGAATGATAAAATGCGCCAAGGCATGGAGATGGGCAAATGGCCAATAGTTCTGTTGGATTAGAGCCTGTGTGAAGGAGTGATAAGGCTCTAAAAGTGGATAGGGCCTTGAGGACTAAGCTGTTGAATTTGAACTTTTTTGGTGGTCAATAAGAGAGTGATTAAAAGTTTTGAGCAGCTGGGCATGTGGCAAGAGAGAGAGAGAGAGCAGATGGATGGACCAACATGTTGCTCTGATATCAGTAAAATATAAAAAAGATACAGAAGGAGGTTTCCAGTCAGCTTCTATGGATGATCTCTGGGACAAATCATGCAATCAACAAGCATTTACTAAGTACTTATTATGTGCCGGGTGCTATCCGAGGTTCTAGAGATATGAAGAAAAAATGAAAAAGGTACTTGCCTTCAAGTTGCTTACATTCTAATGGGAAGAAATCGTGAACATAAGTAGCTATTACAAGATACACATAGAATAGGCAGGGGAGAGATAGACAAATAGACAATGAGAAGAAAGAAAATAGAGAGACATGAGAGACACAAAGAGAGACAGAGACAAAGAGAAAACAGAGACACAGACCTACAGAGAGAGAGATGCAGAGAGAAACAGAGCTATACAGAAAGAAATATAGAGAAAGACAAAGACAGAGATAGAGAGAAATGGAGAAAGAGACAGAGACACAAAGAGAGAGAGAGATATAGAGACAGAGAGAGAAAAACAGAGACACACGCACAGACATATAGAGAAAGACAGCAGAGAGAGAGAGAGAGAGAAACAGAGAGAGATGGAAACAGAGACAGAGCCACACAGAGAGAGACACAGAGAGAGACAGAGAGAGAAAAACAGAGACACACAGAGAGACAGAGATAGAGAGAGACACAGGAGAGAGACAGAGGAAACAAAGAGAGATGGATACATAGAGAGACAGAGACAAACACAGAGATACACAAAGACAGAGAGATACAGAGAGACAGAGAGAAACAGACAGGGACAGAGAGACAGAGAGAAACAGACAGAAACAGAGAGACAGAGAGAGATCAGAAAGACATAAACACACACAAAAAGAACTGTTTTAAAGACTGAATGAGATATTATAGCACATAAGTCATTTTACAAACCTTAATTTTGATTATATTAAGTCAAAAAAGGTTTTATACAGGGGCAGTTAGGTGGCACCGTGGATAGAGCACCAGCTTCAAATTCAGGAGGACCCAAGTTCAAATCTGATATCAGACACTTAACACTTCCTAGCTGTGTGACCCTGGGAAGTCATTTAACCCCAGCCTTAGGGAAAAAAAAAGGTTTTGTACAAACAAAACGAATACACACAAGATTAGAAGGGAAGCAATAAGGTGGAAAAATATTTTTACATTTAAGGGTTCTGATAAAGGCTTCATTTCTAAAATATATAGAGAATTAACTCAAATTTATAAGAATTCAATCCATTCTCCAATTGATAAATAATCAAAGATATGAGCAGACAATTTTCAGATGAAGAAATTAAAACTATTTCTATTAATATGAAAGAGTGTTCCAAATCACTACTGATCAGAGAAATGCAAATTAAGACACCTCTGAGATACCACTACACACCTGTCAGATTGGCTAAGATGACAGGAACAAATAATGATGAATGTTGTAGGGGTTGTGGGAAAACTGGGCCATTGATGCATTGTTGGTGGACTTGTGAAAGAATCCAACCATTCTGGAGAGCAATTTGGAACTGTGCTCAGAAAGTTATCAAACTGTGCATACCCTTTGATCTAGCAGTGTTTCTACTGGTCTTATATCCTAAAGAGATCTTAAAGAAGGGAAAGGGACCCACATGTACAAAAATGTTTGTGGCAGCCTCTTTGTAGTGGCAAGAAACTGGAAACTGAGTGGATGCCCATCAGTTGGAGAATGGCTGAATAAGTTATGATATATGAATGTTATAGGATATTGTTCTGTAAGAAATGACCTGCAGGAGGATTTCAGAGAGGCCTGGAGAGACTTACATGAACTGATGCTGAGTGAAGTGAACAGAACCGGGAGATTGTTGTATACGCCAGTAAGATTATACAGTGATCAGTTCTGATGGCCATGACTCTCTTCAACAATGACCAGTTCTAATTGTTCAGTGATAAAGAAAGCCATATACACCCAGAGAGAGACCTGTGGGAACTGAGTATGGACCACAACATAGCATTTTCACGCTTTCAGTTGATGTTTGCTTGCATTTTTGTTTTCCTTCTCAGGTTTTTTTTTCTGTCTACATCCAATTTTTCTTGTGCAGCAAGATAACTATGTAAATATGTGTACATACATTGGATTTAGCATATGTTAAGATATATTTAACATGTATTGGACTACCTGCCATCTAGGGAAGGGGATGGGGAGAAGAAGGGAAAAATTTGGAACAAAGTTTTGCAAGGGTCAATGTTGAAAAATTACCCATACATATTTTTGTAAATATAAACCTTTAATAAGAAAAGGTTTAATGCTTTTTCCTTTTAAAAATCCAATCCCCTCATATGATTTTTTAAAATTAAAGCTTGATGTCTTGTGTTTTTCTATAATAGTTATTTCCACACACATCTCATTTCCCTCATAATTCCTTTACAACAAAGAAAGGCGAGATCAACTCAACGTGACCACATCTGACAGCATATGTGGCTTTCTGTATCCATAGACACACCCCCTCAACTCTCTCTGGTGGTTTCTCTGTCTTCATCCATGCTTCCATCCATCTTTCTATCCTACCCCTATGTATCTCTCTCTTTTTGTCTTCTCTGTCTGTCTCTCTCTGTCTGCCTGCCTATCTCCTTCATGGGAGGGAGCTGCATTTTGTTATCTCTGATTTGAAGTCAAGCCTAGCTATTGAAATTAAGCACTTATTGCTTCTTCCCTATGGATTAACATGGAGCCAATTTCCAGCATCTCCTTTGAGTACCTATTTTGAGCCAGTGGAGAAACACCTTATACAATATCGAAGATTCTCAAAAGTCCATTGGGTAGTGACACTTCTGCTTCATAAGAAAAACTTCCAAACTCCAAGGGATCTCTCCCTACCCCCACTCCTACTCACACTCCCAGGCTTCATCTCCCGCTGTTTTCTGTGCTGTAATTTTTGTAAGTGAGATTCGAAACATAACTGAATAGTAATTTTCCTTTATCTCATCTCCATCTCTCTCTCTCTCTCTCTCTCTCTCTCTCTCTCTCTCTCTCTCTCTCTCTCTCTCTCTCTCTCTCCCCAGTTTCCCCCCAACCTCTTTATATCCATTAAGTATCATAACAGTCACAGGATGGGTCTATGAACCATCTGTCATTATATGGAAAGTACATTTGGGAAGAAATTGTGCGTAGATTAAAGGTTGTCTCCTTCTGTGACTGAGACGTGCATTGCTCACAATTGTACTGTAATTTAAAAGAGAGGGGTAAACCAAGCCTGTAGCGTTTTAGTTGCATGGAATTAGGATCATGAAGTTGGTCAATTTCCCTCTGGGATTGGGAGGAGCAGCTTTCCCCGAGGAGATCTGCAGAACAAAATTGGGGGGGGGTAGAGCAAATTTAGAGAGGAAACCAAGCATCTCTAACCACTTTCTATCTGTTTGATTTGGGGCCAGTCGTTTAACCTTAATAGATCTATTTCCTCATCTGTAAAAGAGATCAGGTTGGATTAGATGGCCACTAAGTTGCCTTATAACTCTAAATTGATTCCTATGATTAAATGTACATGAGGAAATATGGATTAATATGATATCATCATGAAATGTCATTTGCCACTAATGAAGGGCAGGCTCCTGAGACAACGGGGCACCACTTGGCCAAGTCTGGAGAAAAGGTCACCATCAGGGGATGACATGGCTATCTTGTAGGCTATTAAAGTGGGAGACTCTGGGTACCGGCAAAAAAGGGGGATAGAGTTGGAATGGGGGAAGGATGAAGATTATTTAAAAGTCCATCAGACACAAATGTCACCTACTCTATGTTTAGCCTGGGGAAGCGTACATGATCCCTCACGATTAGTTACTGGACATAATTAAGATACTTTGAACACCTACCTATAGTCGTGAGAACAACCCTTTCTTCTTGCAAAACGTTATTCTAGGAGTGGATGATAATCTTCCTTGTGACATTGGGTATATCAATTTTCCTCTCTGAGCCTCAGTTTCCCTTTCTGTAAAGTGAGTAGAGTTAAATTTGATAGTCAGTTTAAGATCTCTGGAAGCGCTGACATCCTAGGATTTTGTTACTTCAAGATGCTTAGAGAGCCCCATTTTGGTGAATCTCTGGGCTCCCTCTGCTGGCTGCATCCATGAGAAATGTCTGGGAAAAATGTCTCCTAAGCAGGAGCAAAGTCTCTGGACAGAGATGTCAGGCCAGCATCTAGCCCTGTGAGAAGCAGCTGGAAGCCATTACTGCTTATCTAATGGAAAGGAAAGGAAAAAAAAATGAAAGAACTTATTTTATGTAAGACTTGGTAATGGGAGGGGGAGTACTGAATCAAAAATATGAAGAGCTGGATTCAAATTCTTTCCTTGTCACTTACTATCTGATGGATCTTTAGCAAGACATTTTGTGTCACTGAGTCTCAGTTTTCTCATCTGAAAAAATAAGGGGGTTGGATTGATAGTCTATGAGATCCTTTCCAGCTCTAAAGCATTCGATTTTGAGGGAAAGGAACATATCTTTGTCTTTGTACTCCTAGTACTTAGCACGGTATCTGGTACATAATGGATGCTTAATCAATGCTTGTTGATTAATTGACTCATTAGGTGAACCTATGGAATGGTAGCAGTTGTTGGAGACAGGGAGTAAGGATGTGGGTCCTAAGGTATGACTTTAAACAAATCACTTAATCTCAGTTTGCCTCAGTTTCCTCATCTGTCAAAAGGAGACAGTGATAACATCTACCTCCCTCAGTTGTTGTGAAGATCAGTTGAGGTGATAATTACAAAGCACTTACCACAGTTCCTGGAACATAGTAAATGCCAAGGAGAAAGAGGAAGAGGAAGAGGAAGATAAGGGGAAGAAGAAGGAAGAAGAAAAGAAAAAGAAGGAGCATGTCCTCAGAGAAAAGATTAAAAAAAGAACAATTACCTTCCTTCTTTGTAGATGTAAGATATATGTGTGTGTGTGTGTATACACACATCTATATATATGTGTGTGTGTGTATATGTGTATCCATACATATATATGTATATTATATATAATATATAAAACATCTATATATCCAAAGCCCAGTCTCTGTTCATGTTCATAAGGTCATAGGCCATAGATTTAAAGTTGCTTGTTTATGGCAAAAATAATTTTCAAAATTGTCTTTTCATGTTATTGTTCTATTACAAGAAACTAGGATTTTGATGATTTTTTGAAAATGTAAAAGAAGGAGAAAAAGACAGGAGAGAGGAAGAAAAGATATAGAGAAGAGACAAAGACAGGGAAGGAGAAGAGAGAATAGAAAGACAGAAAGAAAGAGAAGAGAAGAGAAAGAGGGAGAAAAAGAATGAGAAAAAGAGAGAGAGACAGAGACAAGTAAACAGCTACAGAGGGAGACAGACACAGAGAGAAAAGCAGAGAGAGACAGACACAGAAAAGCAGAGAGAGATAGAGACAGAGAAAGACAGAAAGTCGTAGCTAGAGAAAGAGAAAGAGACAGGTAAACAGAAAGAAAGACAGAGACAGAAAGACAGAGAGATACACAGAAACAGAGAGAAGTGGGGGAAATATGCAGAACAGAAGAGAAGACTCTCTGAGCTCCAGTTTCTCAGCTTTAAAAAGTGGATAATAATATCTATTCTGCCAATCTTAAGGAAAAATTCAATTCAATTAGCATTTATTAAGCAACTAACCCATGCAGAGCCTTGTAACTGGAACAGAGGACTCCAAAGATGGATTCAGCTCTAGGTGTTTCTCTCACTCGGCTCAGTGTTTCAAAGCCCTGCACAATGAAGCTCTAGCCACATTTCACAGTCTGATTTCACACAGTTTCCCTTGATGGATTAAATGTTCCAGCCAGACTGCTCTAATTGCTCTTTCCGGTACATGATGTTCCATCTCTAGCCCATCCTCTGTACTGAGCCACGCCTGGAATGCCCTCTCTCTCCTTGCCTCGGTTTGGCTCCGTTCAAGCCTCAGCTTCAGGGAGAGCTCTAAGGATGTCCCCAAGTGTCTCCCTGTCCCCTTCCCCAAATTATTTTGTTTCTAGTTTATGGATGTGAGTCATGAAGCGTAGAGTTTATGTGGAATACCTTGTTTCATTTCTTCTGAGTTATGAGGACTTGTCTTGGGAGAGAGACCTTGACTTGTTTAGAGAAAATCTGTAATTCCTTCTGAAAGTCTAACCATTTAATTAGAAGAAGCCTTTTTTATTGGCTGGGTTTAGTAGTATCTTCCCCAAAGCCTGGGTCAGCCTTAGCCCAGTTTCTTTGGTTGATCTCTTTCTTGGTGGATCACCTGGATTCCTTCACTGACTAACTCCAATGACAGACTATGTTGTCAGGGAAGGGGGCCCTGGGTCCTCCCTGCCAACACTACCATGTCTACCTTGCCTACTTTGACCTTTGTCCTTCATTTTACCTGGAGAAAAGCAACCTTAGTAGCACTTTTTTCAGGAAACTCAGCACCTGAGGATTGAGCAGTGACCTTTAGTACCTGGCTGAGCATGTGCTAATTCAGCAGTCATGACCCAATGGGATATGAACTTGATGGGACTAACATTTTGTAGAAATTTTTTATAGAAATTATGCTAAGTTAACACAACTCTGAGGTACCACTTCACACCTGTCAGACTGGTTAATATGACAGAAAAGGAAAGTGCTAAATTTTGGAGAAGATGTGAGAAAATTGGGACACTGGTGCATTGTTGTAGAATCGTGAACCAATCCAACCATTCTGGAGAGCAATTTGGAACTATGCCCAAAGGATGATCAAATTGTACATATCCTTTGATCCAGCAGTGTCACAACTGAGTCTGTATCCCAAAAGGATCACAAAAAAGGGACAAGGACCCAGGTACAAAAATATTCATAGCAACTCTTTTTGTGATGGTAAGGAACCGGAAATTGAGTGGATACTCATCAGCTGGGAAATGGCTAAATAAAATACGGTATATTAATTTAATGTAATTTTTGTGCCCTAAGAAATGATGAACAGGCAGGTTTCAGAAAAGCCTGGAAAGACTTATGTGAACTGATGCTGAGTGAAGTGAACAGAAACAGGAGACCAGTGTACACAGCAACAACATTGTATGAGGATAAACTGTGATTGACCTTGCTCTTCTCAGTGATATAATGATCCAAGACAATTCAAAAAGACTCATGATGGAAAATGCCATCCACATTCAGAGAAAGAACTATGGAGTGTGAATGCAGACTGAAACATGCTATTTTCATTTTTCTTGTTTGTTTGCTTTGTTTTGTTTTGTGGTTTTCCCTTTTTGTTCTGTTTTTCCTTTCACAACATCACTAATGTGGAAATATGTTTATATGATTGTAGTGTAGAATCTATATAAGATTTCTTGCTGTCTTGGGAAGGGGGAATGAAAGGGAAAAAGAGAGAAAAAAACTGGAATTCAAAATTTTATAAAAATCAAAGTTGCAAACTATCTTTGGATGTAATTTAAAAAATAAAATGCTATGTACAAAAAAAGAAATTATGCTAAAATGATCCCACTCTCTCTAGAGATCAAAGTAGCATAGGACATATATATCCTTAAGTCACTGAGGAAAACATGCCTTCAATATAATTATCCCTTTACAAAATTACATTGATGAATAGAGCAGGGGACATAGGTACATAGTAGGAACATAGGTACATTTATCAATGGGTGCTTCTTGGATGATGTGACATTTGAACTGAGCTTTGAATGAAGAGAGAATTTGGATAATTGGAGAAATGACAATGGTCATTTGTGGCGGGGAAGCAGCAGTGCAAAGCATGAAGGTAGGAGACATTAGGGGAAAACATGAAAAGCTTCAAATAAGGTGAGATCAGAAGGATAAATGAAAGTTAAATTACGGAAAGTTTTGAATAGCAGGTAGAGGAAGGTAGATGTCATAAAGCTAGTAGGCTGAGGTAACATGTAGAATATAAAGGATCAAAAATATCTTAAGCTACAGAGATAAGACAAATCTAATAAAATGACAGGCAGTAGGGATAAATGTAAAGTCCTACATGAAGGTTCAAGAAATCAGTTTTATAGCATTGGATACTGGAAGCACTGCTGGAAAAGTATTTGTGTGAAAAATATGGTGGGAGTAAAAGGCTAAAGAGAGGTTGTGAGAGGTTGTGAATTGACAGTAAGCTCTCACTCTCTCTCTCTCATATATATAGATATATAGATCTCTCTCTCTCATATATATAGATATATAGATATATATTTATATCTATATATCTATATATATGAGAGAGAGTATATATGATATATGATATATTATATATATATATATGTATATATATATATTATGATATGGAAGTCCAATAGCTAATATGTGCTAGGAAATATTAAATAAGGCACAATGTTCAGGATGAGGGAGATGTAAGTTTCTTTTGTCCTGATAATCCTATATTTAGTCTTCAGTTCTGAGTGAAGTATTATAGAAAGGATTTACTAGTAAGAATGGAATCAAAGGAGAATACACAGTATGTGAGCACTGGAGAACTTTCCACAACATATTGAAGGAACTGTCAATGTTTATTCTAAGGAAAAGGAGACTTGGGGAGGGGGGAATGGCATTCACCCACAAGCATTTAAAAGGCTATCAAATGGGGGAAAGTTTAGGCTTGCTCTTATCCCAGAAAGCAGTAATAGGAACAATGTATTGGAGCTGAAAAAAGATACATTTCAATTAAACTCAAGCATGAAACTTTTTTTCTTAATAATTAGAATCATCCCAAAGTGGGAGATGTATGGCATCATTGATTTAGAAAGGACTTCTCCATCTTACAATTCAGAAAACTAAGACCAAAAGAGTTTAAATGGCATGTCTTAGCTAGAAAGTGTCTGAGGTAGGATTTGAACCATTTCCTGCCAATTCCAAGTTTAGTGCCTTTTACTTAAACGCTTAATGGTATTGAAATCCCCCTCACTGGAGGACTTGAAGGAGAAACTGAATACTCACTTATTAAGGATGTCATAGAGGAGATCCTATTCAGATGGGAGTTGGATTTGTTGGTGTCCTTTCCAACCTTAAGATCTTGTGATTCTGAGTCCATGTATAAATTTTGGAGGCCAAATGAAGTCACTGTTTATTTGGGCAGGAGAGCGATGTGATCAGTCCTGTACATTAGGAAGATTGCTTTGGCAAGGATTACTAGAAAGACAAGAGATAGGAGACAGAAGAATCATTTAAAAACCATTAGAATAGTCTGGGATGAGAGTCTGAACCTAGGCAGTGATATCAGGAGTGGAAAGGAAGGGACAGATTCAAGGTAGAGTCCTGGCCACTAATTGAATAGAAGGGACATGAAAAAAGAGTCAAAAATAACTACAAAGTTTTGAGCCTGTGTGTCTGAGAAGAAGATGATGTTATCAGTAGTAATAGACAAATTGGAGACTGAATAAGAGGGTAAGTTAGAGGGAGGAGGGATGATGAAGTCAGTTTGATGATATGCCACAGACAGTTACTGGCAGGAAGGTCCAGCAGATAGTTAGAGACCTGGTACTGGCAGTTGATTTGGGGGGGAAGGGATGCATATACCCCCAAAGGGAGGAAGAGAAGGAGGAGCAGGTGGAAGAGGAAAAAGAGAAGGAATCAGAGAAAAAAGAGGAGAAGAAAGAAGAATAGAAGGAAGTAATTGGGAACATAACTTTTGGGGGCATTCACATACAACAGGAGAAGAAAGTAGACTTACTGAAGGAGAATGAAAAATAGGACTCTAGAGATCTGTTATTAAAACAAGGAAAGGGGATGTTTTTTGAAGTCAAAGGAGGGAGGAGGCAACAAAAAGGTGAGGCTGTTCAACTCTTCCAAGTCAATCAATCAGTCAGTCAACAAACGTCTGGATAATTATGTGCTGCATATATTTTACTAAGGGCTAGGGATGCAAAGAAAGGCAAAAGCATAGTACCTGCACTCGATAAACCTATGTTCTAATGTGGAAACAAAAATGCAAACTGTAAGGTTTATATAATGGAGTCAGAAAAATCAAAGTAATTGAAATTTATTTATATGTTAAAGTGACTTCCTAAGGGAGGAGGTAGAGGTAATGTATTGGAATATAAAGTCAGGATCCCAAAAGATCTCAGCAGACTAAAAGGTGGGATAAACATTTTAAAAAATTACATTTAATGGGAATAAATATAAAGTCCTACACTATGGTTCAAGAAGTCAACTTTACAATGCTTCATAGTGAAGACACTGCTAGAAAACTAACTATTCGTGTAAAAGAGAAAATGGGAGGCAGGGGCTAGGGAGAAAATGCACAAATAGCAAAGTTTTAAAGATATTAGAAAATTATAGGTGAAGATTTGCCACTAAGCAGATTAAATATTTTGCAATAATAATAATAATAAACATTATAACAAATGTTTTAGGAATATTAATTATAAAATTACTGTTTTATAATGCTATAGAGAATAATAGTATGAGCTAGTATATATGTAAAATACTGAACAAGGTTTACAAAGTATTTCATATGTTATCTCACCACAATCTTGTGTGGTAGGAGCTATTATTTTTCTTTTGTTATAAAAAAGGAAACTGAATTTAAAATAAATGATATACCCTTCCCAGGGCCACACAACTAGCAAAGTCGAGGATGCGTGACAAAAAAAAGTTATAGGCTAGGCTTTGAGGCCTAATATAGATCAAATACATTTGCAAATCAATGGAGGAAACATCTCCCATACTAGGGGCAGTGGGAGGGATAAAGGGAGCCTTCTTGGACCAAACTTGCAATGGTTTATTAACACGGATGATCAATAGCAATAGGTCCTCATCAATTTGATATCTAATTTAAAATGTTGAGGTCTCAATGTGCTCATTAAATAACATAATAGATTTACATATTTTAATTATGCTTCATCGATTCTGAACATAATGTAATTAAAAGACTTTTCAGGAAGCAGGATTAATGAATGGGGTGGCCCAACATATGGTATGAGGTGCCATGTGGAGTGGACTGGGGTGAGAAAAGGTGAATATTGTTCCTTGGTGAATACAGTGTCAGCTCTAGCATCCTAGCCACAGACAGCCCTGGAGCCCAATTAATGGTAATCAAAAGCTAATGAAGCACTGAGCACAAGTGAGAGGGGCCTGAAGACAGGACAAAGAAGAGACCAGAGATGCTTCTGTGCATTTATGCGTGTGTGTGTTCCTGTAAATCTGTGCATGCAAGTATGTGTGTACATCTGTGTTTGTGTATGTATGTGGGTGCATGTATGTGTGTACATTGAGTTTGTGTCTTCTTATACTTGTATATTTGTGTGTCCATGTGAGTATTGTGTGAATACAACCATAAAATATGATTTTATATTTTGCATTGTGTGGCCATATGAATATGCATGCACATACAAGTATATTGTGCATTGAATTTGCATGTGTCTACATGTATCATATGTGTTTATATGTTCATACATGTGTAATTTAAGTATGGATTGAATTTGTGTGTAAATATGTGTGTTTGCATGCAAGCCTGTGAGTGCATTGAGCATATACATATGTATGTGTGATATAAATGTGTATTGCGTTGAGTTTGTGTGCACACACAAGGATTGCGTTTTTGCAGGTTCATGCGTGTGTACGGCCATGTAAATATGTGTATCCATGCAAGTACATGTGCACTTTGTTTGTGCTTCTGCATGGATTGTGTGCACACTGCATTATAAACATGTGTGTTTATGTGCACGTGTGTATATTTGTTGGTATTTAAAAATGGAGGAGAAATGTCCAGTCAAGCATAATAATACAATAGAAAATCTGAATTTGAAATCTGGGACCTGGATTCAAATCCTGATTCTGTCGCTCACTAACTGTGTAACTTTGGGAAAGCTCCTAATTTTGTCTGGGCCTCATTTCCTTCTTTTCTAAAAGAAAATGGCTCTTGGGACCCCTTCTAGTGCTTGGGCTCTGATCTATGGCCTTGGACCCCCATTTCCTCTTTAATAAAATGAGTACAGAGAATAATTGATGCGATTATTGAAAAGCAAACTGCTCTGAAAGACTTAGGGATTTTGATTGCATCATGCAATGATCAGCTGGAATTCCGGAGATGCAGAGTGAGATGTACATTTTGGGATTTGCCAATGGGGAGATTTATTCTGTGGAACTATATGTGTGGGTTTTTTTCTTTTAACCCAGAGAGGATGAAAAAACAACAGAGGCTGGTAATGAAAAAACAAATTAAAATGAGAGAGTTGGAACAGCTAGGATCTAAATTATTTTCTGGCTCTACATCTAAGTTCCTATGATCCTGACTGGTGTCTCTTCAAACACAAACACACACATATACGTATGTATATATATATATATATATATATATATATATATATATATATATATATATATATATTTGTATGTGTATATAGATAGATAGATAGATATAGATATAGATAAATGCCCCCCACACACATCTCTACATAGTTTGGGGAAGAAGGCAGAGTTTCAGTTCAATGAAATAAATAATTATCTATTTTTCAAATAAACATGTAGAATGTAGCTTTTTTATAATAGCTTTTTATTTTTCAAAATACATGCAAAAATAGTTTTCAACATACATAAATGCAAAACCTTGTATTCCATATTTCCCCTCCCCCCTCCTAGACAACAGGTAATCCGATGTAGGTTAAACATGTGGAAATCTTCTAAAGATATTTCCACATTTATCATGCTGCATAAGAAAAATTAGATCAAAAAAGAAAAACAATGAGAAGAAAAAAAACTAACAAATAAACAACAAGAAGAACAACAACAAAGAAGGTAAAAAAAAAAAAAACTAGGCTGTGATCCACTAAAAAGTAGCTGTTTGATTGCTACTTTTCAAAATGGTTAATTAAAATCATTTCAGGACCCAGCACCATGTCTTATCCATAGAAGAAATTCCCTAAATGCTCATTGTTCACTGATATATATTCACCAGGCAGGTTTATATATATAAATAGTCATAACCTTATAAAGGCTTTCATAATTCAACCATTTTTATTGGTTGGGGAATATTTTGAAATAAATCAATTTTTTAAGTGTCCAGACTTTCCTCCATGATCTCTTTTCTCTCAGTCATCCTACAATAGATTATATTGTCTCCACTTTATTCCTCTACTTTTTCTCCCTTTCTCTTTTTCAGTCCTTTACAGTTTGGCTTCTGACCTTAGCACTTAACTGAAACTGTCCTATTCAAAGGAAACAGGGATCTTTGCATGGCTTGAAGCTGAGAGGTGACCTTTCATCAGTGCTCATCCATCTCAACTGCTCAACTGCACTTCTCATTATGGACCTTCCTCTTCTCCTGGGTCCTCTTTCCTCTGAATTTTTGTGATGCTTTTCTCTTCTCAACTCTCTTCTGATAACCCAATGACTCCTTCCCACCCTCTTTTGTTGACTCATCATCATCATCCATATCATGTCCCTACATTACTCCCCAAGTGAGTGTTCCCCAAGGTCCTCTACTTTTTTCTGTACATTCTCTCTCTTAATCATCTCAACTACCCCCATTTCTTTGACCATCACTTCTTATCTGATCACTCTCAGGTCCATATATACAACCCCAGTATCTCCACTCAGTCTCATGTCACTAGGTACCTATTGTTCATTTTAAACTAGATGCCCTGAAAATATCTTAAACTCAACATGTCTGGGACTAAACTCATTGTCTTTTCCTCTAATTCCTCCATTTTCTAAATTTCTCTCTTGTTAAAAGCATCACATCCCTATGAACACAATTATAAAGTACTTTTCACACAAATAAAGTCAGAGCTAAACATTGGAAAAGTATCAGTTGCTCATGGGTAGGCCGAGCTAATATAGTAAAAAGGACAATTCTACCTAAATTAATCTATTTATTCAATACCATACTAATCAAGCTGTTAAAAACTATTTTATGGAGCTAGAAAAATAATAATAATATTCACATTAAAGAGCAGAAGGACAAGCATATGAAGGGAATTAAAGAAAAATGCAAAAGAAGGTGGCCTACTATATCAAACCCAAAACTATATTTCAAAGTGACAGTTATCAAAACTGTTTGGCACGGGTTAAGAGTAGTGGATCAGTGGAATAGGCTAGGTATACAAGACAGAATAGTCAATAACTATAGTAATCTACTGTTCAATAAACCCCCAAAATCCAGCTTCTGGGATAAGAACTCACTATTTGGCAAAAAAATATTTCTTGGAAAATATTATGACAGAAACTAGGTATAAATCAATACCTCACCCTCTATACTAAGATAAAGTCAAAATGGGTGCATGATTTAAACATAAAATGTAATACTATAAACAAATTAGGAAAGCAAATTAGAAGAATAAAGGATAATCTACCTGTCAGATCTTTGGAGAAGAAGGAAGTTTATAGACAAAGAAGAACTAGAGATCTTTATGAAATGAAAAATGAAAAAAATTTGGTTATATTAAATTTAAAAGGTTTTGCACAAACAAAACCAATGCAGCCAAGATTAGAAGGGAAGCAGAAAACTGGAAATCAATTTTTACAGCCAGTGTTTTTGATTAAGGCCTCATTTCTAAAATCTGTAGAGAACTGAGTCAAATTTATAAGAATATGAATCATTCCCCAATTGATAAATGGCCAAAGGATAAGAACAGATAGTTTTCAGATGAAAAACTTTAAGCCATTACTAGTTATATGAAAAAAATGGTCTACATCACTATTGATCAGAGAAATGCAAATTAAGACAACTCTGAGGTACCATTTCACGTCTATCTAATTGGCTAAGATGACAGGAAAAGATAATGATAAATAAATGTGGAAAACTGGGACACTAATGCATTGTTGTTAGAATTGTGAAATGATCCAACCATTCTGAAATTTAGAACTATTCTAAAAACTGTGCATACTCTTGATCCAGCAGTGTCATTACTGGGTCTAGATTCCAGTGAGAACTTAAGAGAGGGGAAAGAATCCATATATGCAAAAAAAAGTTTGTTGCAGTTCTTTTTTTAATGGCAAGGAATTGGAAATTGAGTGGATGCTCATCAACTGGGGAATAACTAAATAAATTGTGACATATGTATGTGATGGATTATTGTTTTTCTATAAAATATAATGAGTAGATTGATTATAGAAAAGCCTGGAAAGACTTACATGAACTGATGTTGAGTGAAGAACCAGTAGAACATTGTACATAGTTAACAGCAAGATTACATGATGATCGGCTATAATAGACTTCACTCTTCTCAGCAATAGAGTGATCCAAGACAATTCCAAAAGACTTGGAGTGGAAAGTCATCCACATCAAGAGAGAGAACTGTGGAGACTGAATGCAGCTTGAAGTATACTACTTTCACCTCCTGTTGCTTTGTTTGCTTGCTTGCTTCTTCTTTCTCTTAGGTTTTTCACTTTTGATCTGATTGTTCTTGCATAACATGACAAATATGGAAATAAACTTAAAAGTATTGTAGATGCATAGCCTATCAGATTACTTGTTCTCTTGGGTGGGAGAGGAAGTAAGAGAAAAAAAATTTAGAACACAAACTCTTACAAAAATGTTGAAAACTATTTTACATATATTTGGAAATAGTACTGAGAAAAAAAGAATATATTAAGTTTAAAAAAAAGTATCACTTTCTTCACAACCTCAACATTATTCTGAACTTTTCATCTCTCCTTACTCCATTTGTTCATTCAATTTCCATTTCTTTGTGTTTTTATCTTCATGAAAATTTCTTGCATCTAAACCCTTCTTTCTGCTCCCACAGCCACCATCTTTGTTCCGATCTCATCACCTTTTGCCTAGAATAATTGATTGGAACAGCCTCCTATTTGATTTCCCACTTCAAATCTTTCCCCACTCCTGCTCATTCTTTCCATAGTATCCAAAATGATTTTCCTTAATCTGACCTTGTCCCTTCTCTATTCAATTCTCTCAATGGCTTCCTATTACCTCCAGGAAAAAAAATCAGCTCATCTCTTTATCTTTTTTTTAAGCTTTTAAAATCCTACAAAATCAATCTTAATGTACATTACTCTCGGTCCTGCACTATCAAGCCTAGTCCAATTGGCCCTTTCTCTGTTCTTCACACACAATATTACAATCTCCTGTCTTGATCCTTTGCATTGCCTATTCCCTCAAATCTCCTTGTGTAGACCTTATGCTACCTCCTTGTGTAGACTTCATACAATCCCCTTCTTTTTTCCCCACTGACCAAAAGCCAATTAAATAATTCAGCAACATAGATTGAATGCATAGCGTTGATTACAAACAAACATAGAACTTTTATATTACAAAACAATTGAGGATTTTAAGAGATAGAATAGAGTAAATCACTGATGGCAAATTTCCAGTAAGTAATCTTGATGTGGTTCTTATTATGATAGAAGACTTCCTTTAGGAGACAGTTCAAACACCATCTTCTACAAGAAAGCTTTTCTTGATTCCCCCAACTCCCATTTCCTTCCCAATTACCTTGAACTTAACTCCTTTATATAGACTTATATTTATTCACTTTACACTTGTGTCTAATATGTTTTACATTCCCTAACTGTGTTTCCCACTAGAGTGAGAGTCAGAAAAGGGATTGTTTCATTCTTTTTACTTGTATTCCTAGCACTTAGCTAAGTGTTTGGTACATTCTCCTTTCCCTTTGCATCATTCTCATTCATTTTGTTGAGGTGGAAATAAGTGACTTATCAAATATCCCATATTCACTGGAGGAAAGAGGACCAGGACCCCAGAGCACTCGAATTCCCAGTTGTGTCACTTGGGGCTTATCATTTAACATCACTGAGTGTCGATGTCTACCTGTAAAGAAAGGTTTTGCACTGAATGGCCTTTGAAAGCTCCTTCCAGGCCTAAATATATAATCCTATGACTTTGGGGAAAACACAGTTTCCTTTTCAATAAACCGAAGAGTTGGAACTAGCTATTTCTGAGGTCCCTTCCAGCTCCAAGTCACCTGGCTCCCCATATTGGACTCTCTCCAAGATATCGCACTGTCTCACCTGGTACAGGATCTTTATCTCTCTGCTCAAACCAATGCCCAACCAAGGAACACTTTGTGTTGCTAAGGAAAAAGCCAGCCTGCTGAGCTTGACCGGAGTGGTCCAAGGCTCCACCAGCTGCATTTTCCCACATTTCTGGGCTGTTTGCTGAGCTGGGATATTTCTCACTTTAGGTCAGCTCCATCTATCATAAATACCTGCAAACATTTCTGTATGGATTTGCCCATGCAGTGTACAAATATCCCAGACTGCCACACAGCCCCCGACGCAGGCCTAATAGTGACCATAACTTAGCTTTATTGCCCAGGACTGAGTATTCTTAGTCCCAGAGGAACCCGGAGTGCTTGGCTATCTGTATCTTAAATTCATTTCACCCTCTACTGACCATCAGTAGCCTCTGGGGTAAGGCATGACTGCTACTTACGTGGTCACCGCAGGCCAATAACCCATCTTAGGATCAGAAGGAAGCGGGCTCTATCCCAGTGAAAATGACCAGGGGGATTTCAGAGTAAAAAAGAATCGGCAGAAATGAGCCAGTCTGGCCCGCCATTAAGATCCTAGGATGAATGACCCAGAACCCAGAATCAGCCCCATTCTGTGATATCAATTAGCTACAACTATTACAGCATGACATGAATATTTAACGATAACAATAATAATCCATTGCAGAGCCATTCTATTGACTTTAATAGAAATAGATACGGACTAGCTTCAGAGACAGAGGACTTAGAATTGAATTCTGGTTCTACCCTAAAGCTCAGTTTTCTCATCTGTTGAAAAAGTCCAAGCTTCCTTCCAGTCCTAAATCTATGGGTCTAGGCAAACTCCATTTTTTTGTTGAGTACCTACTATGTGAGAGGTGCTATATAACTGCATGACACTTTATGGCTTTGACTGTTTGGCTCATTCTCTCATTTGCTTTAAATATAATCCTTTAGGGGGGCAACTAGGTGGTGTCGTGGATAGAGCACCAGCCCTGAAGTCAGGAAGAGCTGAGTTCAAATCTGATCTCAGACACTTAACACTTCCTAGCTGTGTGACCCTGGGCAAGTCACTTTACCTCAATTGCCTCAGCCAAAATAATAATAATAATAATAATAATAATAATAATAATAATAATAATAATAAATAATCTTATGAGATGGTGAGGGCTGTAATTGTGGTCCCACTTTAAGAAGTCATTGAGGGTCCAAGAGAGAGCTAATGTGATTGTTCCCACTAGCTAATGAGTAGCGGTGCCACGATACAAACTGAGGTGTCCAGCCCTCCAGTCCTTTGATCTTTCAACTGCATTTTACTGAAAACTTTTACAGGAGGTCAGAAGATGAGATACAAAGACACTATCAAGGTCTCACTGAAGAACTTTGGAAATTAAATGCTCCTCTCCTGATATAGAGCCTTCTAAGCTCCTATTGGTCTGAGCAGCTGTAGTGGATTGTAACTTGAATCCAACATAGCTGAGGGCAGGGCCAGCTTTTTTATTTTTTGTAATTGCAGTATTTAACATGGGCCTGTTACACAAGAGACACTGAATAAATGTTTGTCTATTGATTACTGATTGATTGGCTGCCCATCTGCCTTGGAACATGACTAGGAAGAGTCCACTTCCTTTTATAGTCAAATAGCCCTTTGATGGAATATTTTTGTTCTTTTTTTTGTTGTTGTTTGATACAATTCTTCATTAATAATATATTCAACTCACCCGCCCTCTTTCCCCAAGGATGATCAAACTGCTGAGGCAGTATGGGAAGACTAGCTGGGAAGAGTGGAATGGTGGTTAACGCCAATTGGATGAACCAGTAAAAGCCTTCAAGGGAGATGGAGGAATTACCATTTGGATGTGTATTATTATAATCTAAAGTCCTCCAAGCTTTATCATTTGTCTAAATACTGTGCCCTTCAGTCCCTAGGCATTGTCATCTGTCAATATGCTAGTGTAATCTAAAGATATTACCCCCCTGTTAAATCCTTTGGATTTCTGAGCCTCACTGCCTGTGTGCAAATCAGCTCTTTTACATATGTTGTCTTCCTCCATTAGAGTTCCAGGGGACTGGACAAATCATCTGTTATTTATTATCTGTATAACAATCCCATTGAACAAATCATTATCTCTGGCCTTCTTTTTCCTCCTCAGGCAAGTTGGTCTTCACCATACTCTGAGTTCCTTTATAACTAAATTGGTGACCTTTTGATTTTTAGTTTCTCCCCTATTCCCCCATTCACAGACAAATACACACACACACACACACACACACACACACACACACACACACACACACTCCTTGGAATTTTCCCCACGGGCCATCTAAATTACTCTAGATCTCAATGTCTCAGTTTACTTAGTAAGATTTCTTTGCTGTCACGTGAGACACCTTCCACTTGGATGAAATGATTTCTACACTCACACCACTACTTAATTCTTCCTCTCCATTGATTTGTCATTTTTAAGTTAAATAACAAATGTGGATGGTCGCCAGGATTTTAAGGGATGGTTTCCTTCCTTCTAACTTTCGATTTATGTGTCTGTTTATTTACTGATAAGTTTAAGTGGTCCCCGTTGCATTTCACACATAATCCGGCAAATCCTCGGGATTTGTTTTCACAATTGATTAGAAAAGTCAATGCTGTACACGAAGGATTAGAAAAAGAAATATCTGCAATCTACTTAGGCTTCTGTTATCTCATGGGTTGTCATAATGATTCCAAAAGGTACAATGCAACCAGTTCCTAGAACGTGTTGGGGAATCTTTAGATCTAGATTCCATATTCATGATTATAAATATTAATCAGAACTCACTTTTGTAATTTTATAAAAGAATAAAAGAGCACAGAATGGAGTTGATCCAAGAAAACAACGTTTATAATGACTACAAAAATAGAAAGAAAAACAAACAAAAAGGCAGAATGTTGAGTAAATGGAATATCTAATCTTGATCCCTAGAAAGAGATAATGTATTCAACTAAGAACTGGTAGACTTGTGGCGCAGAATGTCGTTTATACTGTCAAATACTTTCACTGTTTTGGATGGTTTTGATTAAGTATTTTTCTGTCAGAAGGGAAGATTCAGTAGCGTAGAGGGAAATTGGTGATAATATAGTTGAGTGTGAATTCTTTATAATTTGTTACCATTCAGTTGTTTTTCAGGAATGTCCAACGCTTCATGATTCCATTTAGGGGGCAAAAACCCGGAATGGTTTGTCATTCTTCTCTCTGGCTCATTTTACAGATAAAGAAATTGGGGCAACCTGAGTTAAAGGACTTGCTCAAGGTCACACAGTAATATTTGAGGCAAGGAACTTAAGTGATCCTTATTCCAAGCTCTAAACTTTATCTACTGTGCCTCCCAGCTGTCCTCATTATTTATATTTTAGTGTCAGTAAAACTTTTGGGGGAATTATAAATTTGTCAAGAAGCACAAATCAAAACTAGAGAGGATTATTTCAGTCAATAAACATTTATTAAGGCCCACTGGGGATATAAAAAGAGAAAAAAAGACAATCCTTGTCCCTAAAGAGCTTACCATCTAATGAGGATCTCATGGTCTAATTGTGTGATTGTTTGGTAATAAAGAGAAATTACCTTCTCTCTATAGTGTTGTCTCAAACATTTTGGAAGCTTCCAACTCCCATTATTTTCTTGGCTAAACATCCTTGAAGGGAAAGAAAATTCACTGCTCTAACCTCAATCTTTGACTCAGGAGTCCTACTATTACTTCAATGAGATTTGTTGTTGTTTGTCCTTCGTTCTTGAAGAGGACCGGGACATCAGGGAGGTGACATCATAACATGAAAGTGACTTGGATTGAAGAGAGGGAGGACTGGGAAAGTTACTTTTCTCCTCCAGAAAGTTACCTCTTCTCCTTCTTATCTGGATCCAGTGGCCAGATAAAAATCAGGATGACTGGAGATGGCCCTGGCTCAGTCTTCTGAGGCAACAACCATTCAGTGATTAAAGCTGAGTAGCAAATGAGGCAAAGAATTGAACCAAAAACAGTAACAAAGGCTCAACACATACCAAAATATAGATATGCTTTTTTTTCCTATATCAAAGACTTAGAAATAAATTGGTACTCATGATTTGGTAAATAGATGAAAAAAATAGTATATGAATTTGGAATATTATTGTGATTTATGCAAGAAAAATGCCAAAGAATTCAGAGAAAGGTAAGAAAATGTCTATGAATGGACAGAGAGTACAAGAAATAAAACCAAAAGAACAACATGATGATTACTATAACGAAGAAAATAAGAACACTAGAAGGAAATTGAACTGAAATGAAAAGACCAGTCCTGATTTCAGAGGCAGAGCCCTTTCCTCATAACACTGAGGCAGAAAATCTTCTGGCATATATGAGATTCTTTGTCAGATGTGGTGACCATCTGGAGAGTTTTTGATTAATTGCCTTTCTTTATTATAAAGAGGTTCCAAAAGGGGGTAAGGAGGGGGAATTATTTCCAGAAATGACAAGGCATAGGGGATAAAGTTAGGACTAGCGTCAGGAGTTCCAATCCTCTTCAGACATATCTAATCAAGACACTTAATGTGTGGAGCATTTGTAAAATAAGGGGTTTCTAAAGTCCCTACCAGATAGAAATCTGTGATCCTCTGGCTATGTTATGAAAGCATAAAGTAAGAATATAACCTACTATAAACTACCCAGAGATGTTCACAGACAGGGAGCTGGGCCAGATGAGCTCCTGAGAGGTTTGTGATTTTATGATAATGAGGTGAGAGAGATTTGCATCACTTTACCTTCCCCTTGCAGGCCTTTCTCAGAAACATTAGCATATTTGCCCTCATTTTTCGCACAGCTCAGCAGCTGTGAAGGGTAGGCTGAGCTATTCCAATAGAAGGGAGATTGAGTGCTTGACCCCTTCTTCAGGAACACACAGCTTCCTTCTAATGATTTTAAAGGAGATCTATGTACAGGACCCTAACAAAACCTTGCTACACTGGGCGCTGCTGCCCAAAGGAAACCTTGCCAAAAGTGATACTCAGTTAACAGCAGGGCATCTTCCAGTTGGTCAAGACACATCCACATTAGTAGTGCAAGTGATTGGGGATTGAAAGGAGATGGTCAGTGACCCAGAGGCAGAACAGTCATAAACTCCAACAAGATGACCACAAATGATGAAGTGACAATATTAATTAGGCAGAGGTCTAGGGGGCTGGGTAGTGGAGACCAACTCACAAGGACAGGGCTTTAACCCAAAGAAGACCTGTGAAAATAAAACATAATCATAATCCTGCAGAAGGTGGTATACTGATATGAAAGAAATTCTTAGTCAGCTTCATTCGGGGGCAGAAATCTTCTGGAGCCAATTTATTAATGAAATTAGGCTAAGCTGTCTAAGGCAAAAAGAAAAAAAACAATCTTGCCTTTGACAATCCTTCCCTCCAAACTTTTTTCTAGTCACAGTTTCTAGAGTTCAAAACAAAGACAAAATCTTTAAGGAAAAACCTCGCTTAAATAATTCAGGTAAAAGTTCAATTGGCAGTTTTGATTCATGAAACAAAGAAATAGTCACTTAGCTTCTAGCATAGCATTAGAGAATCCTTTTTTTAAACCACTTAATCTCTCTCTGACCATTTACCTCTAGAGATTCTGCTCTTTTCCCTGGTCAAAGGTGAATTGAAGAGATGCTTCTTTTAATTGAATTAATCAAATACATTATTCCTATTAGTTTTCATTATTACTTTGATCAATTTTAGGGAGGTCTGTTTCCTGGGCTAATCAAACCTCTTCCATTAAAGATGCGTTAGGCCTTCAATAAGAATGATGTAAAAGACATTTATTTCAGTGAAGGATATCATTTTAGAATTGATATGGACTGATAAGGTTTCCCATTTGAATTAGATGAAAATTAAAGCTCTATCCTAGTATTATTTTGCAAGATATAGCCTCAGGAGAATGAAGGGGAGTAGGAGATTTGCATGCTTCCATACTGGACAGAAAATTAAGCCACTGACTCAAAAACAGGAGATGGAATCCAGTTGCTCACAGTAGGAAACCAAGGCAAGGCCTCAACCCTAAGAAGAAGGCAAATGCGCAGTTACTAACTAGGAACAGAGCCAGTCAATCAAAGTCAGAGTAGCTCTGATATGATATGATTTCAGATGATGGAAGGTAGGGTGTTTATAGTTAATAAAATTATAAAAGAAAATTTTATCTCATCAGTCTTGACCTGCTGTTCCCTTCTTCTGGAATAGTTGGAGGGGCATTCTTTCTCTGTCTTTTTATTTCTTTCTATCTCTTCTCTATTCCCCTTCTTTCTCTTGCTCCTCCTCCTTCCTCTCTCCTCTTTTTCTAGCCTTTATCTTGTTGCCATTTATGACTCCAAATCAGTCTCCTAGTTTATCATTCTGGAAAGTCCTCTAATCACTGGATGACATGCCCCCCCACAAGATGAAGGGAGGAATAACAATAACATCTAACACTCATAGGACAAATAAATACTATGTGCCAGTCACTGTGTTGAATTCTTTGCAAACATTATGTCATTTGATCTAATAATCCTAGGTCAGAAGCATCAGAGATGATACACATACACACACACACACACACAGAGAGACACACATACATGTACACATACTTCTCTCTCTCTCTCTCTTTCTCTCTCTCTGTCTGTCTCTCTGTCTCTGTCTCTGTTTCTGTCTCTGTCTCTTTCTCTCTATCTCTGTCTCTATGTCTCTCTCTCTCTTTTTCGCTTTCTCTGTCTCTCTCTCTGTCTCTGTTTTTTCTCTCTCTTTCTCTCTCTCTGTTTCTCTCTGCCTGTGTCTCTCTCTTTATCTCTCTTTTTTGTCTCTCTCTGTCTATATAAATATAAATATATGTACATACTTGTATACATGTATATATGGAGATAGAGGGAGTAAGAGAGAGGAGAGAGAAAGAAAGAGAGAGAGAGAAAGAAAGGAAGAAAGAAAGAGAGAGAGAGAAAGAGAGAGAGAGAGAGAGAGAGAGAGAGAGAGAGAGAGAGAGAGAGAGATTGATTGTTGGTTAAACTGTTTACTAATCCCTTCAATTAAATCCCAGTCAATCCAACTACCACTTTTAAACACTCATCATGGACAATGCACTATGTGAGGCACTGAAGCAGCAAAAATGAAAAATAATTCCAGTCCTCGAGGAGCTTATTGCTCTTGGCTTGAAACATATGAGGCATTATGGGCAAAATCAGTTAAACTTTTCTTTTAATAGGGAAAAAAATACATGGACTTGATCTGAGTTTGACTGAGTATGGGAGCTGCAGGGAATAAGAAGGAGAAGGTTGGCTATAACTGGTCAGGGGATTGTCCTTCGTTCTTGAAGAGGACCAAAATAGACCCAAGTTACAGTGCGACCAACCATGGCTGATTGGAGCAAAACAAGAAGGCCTTAGCAGAGGTTGCTCACAAGTAGTCCATGTGAACATTTCCAGTGGATTCGTTAAATTGGCTAATCTCACATTTCTTTCTGCCTACTTCAATTCTGCTTTGCTCAGGGAGCACAGCACTTTCTCTGATGAGGACATACTGTGCTGGGCAGACCCTTGGAGTGATCTATGAAAAGCAATTCACACCTAAATCCAAACTTCTTTTCTCATCTTCCAAGGAGAGAAAAGAATAAGAATATATAGAATGAAACATATGGAAAGCCCCAGGGGTTAGTGTCTTTCCCCAAGAGAACTATCATCCTCAGCTCCAAGGACATTAGAAGGAAAGATGAAATTGGGAATTGAGTCAGATTATTTTAAGAGAGGTTGGACCACTGAGCAGTAATACTCTCCCTCATAAGGTTTCCTAGGAACCAAGAGTGGGTAGGTGGAGCTAGGGAATGATATCTTACAAAATACATAAATAGAAGGAAATAAAGATTTGAAGTGGGGTCTCATTTGCTCTTTATACTCAGCATGAACAATAAAGCATATTGTGGGTCCTGCATGTAGTGGTCATTATGGTCTTTCTTCATGCTGGACAAGCCCTTTAGTTTCCATAAGGGGTAGCTTATCCCAGGTTCTTTATCTTGCTGACCTTTGATCTCTGCAACCCCCAGTCCCAACTGCAAAGACCCTGAAAGCATGACCTGCAGACTCAGCCCTGACTCCATTCTAAGGCTGTCCCTAGTGTGGGAAAGTGCGGGGCTATTTGGCTTTTCCCCATTTCAGTAAAATGGGGAAATAAGTAATAGAGCCTGACAGTTAGTTGGATAAATAAGTGAAAGGGTGGATAATAAATTAGAGGAAGAGACAGAGAGAAAGGGAGAGAGAGAGAGAAAGAGAAAGAGAGACAGAGAGAGAGAGACAGACAGAGAGACAGAGAGGAAGGGAGAGAGTTAGAAGGTTGTATGAATGGATGGATAATTAAGTGGCTAAGTGGATGGACAGACACAGAGAGAGACAGAGAGATAGATGATGAATGACAGGACATTTATTAAACAGTTCATGTCAGGAACTATGCTAAGTGCTGAGGACAGAAACTTAAGCAATAAGACAATCTCTATTCTCAGAGAGCTTATGTTTTCATGGGAGAAGAAAACACATAAAAGGGTGATGAAAGTCAGCCCTTGAAGGGGTAATATGGCAGGTGGAGACAGATAGGCTAGGTAATCTCTATGGCCTCTCCCAGCTCTTAGGAAGCCACTTAACCTCCATGGGCCTCAATTTCCTCCTCAATATAAAATGAAGAACCTGAATTAACATAATTTTAATTTGAACTCTAAATCCATTATCCCACGACTCCAGTTTCTCCAAGACATGGCCAATCTAACTCAAGATTTATCAGCATCCCTTCTGTTTCAGAATACCTGATCAGTGAGCCAAGGTAAATGGTAGGAAGAATTCAAACTTTGCTATCAGGGAAAGCACACTGTGTCATCTGCAAGGGATGAATCAGATCTATCACTGTTCAGATGCTGAGATTCCCACCCACCCCCCAAACACACACAGATCTAATCCTAGCCAACTCAAGGCTTTCCAAATCTTTAAGCCTGATCAGAGATAGAGAATACAATAGCTGACTTAAATAGCAGCAAGTAGAGAGAAGAGGAGGGAGAAGAAATACAAAAAAAAAGCCTTCACATAAAATAAAGAATTCTGACTTTTTGTGTGTGAAGATAAAACATAACTCTTCCTACCCAAAGTACAATAAAAAACCTTTACCGAAGAGAGGAGATCTTTGTCAGGAATTGTATCTCATTTAGTCCTATTGTTTCAGTGTGTTCCTTTCCGAATGAAAGAGATTTATCTTGCTTTTTGTTCCCAGGGCTTCTTTAATTCTCCTTTCCAGTGGCTCTCCCTTAACATTAGAAATAGAATCCTCGCAAGCTCTAGTCCCTCTTCCAGCAGGGAACATGTTTGTGCTGAGTTCTTCTCATCTAATGCAATTATCTTTGTGCTTATTCCCATTAGTTGGAGAATAGTGAATCAGACAGAACAGACAGTACCTTTTTACAAGGGATGTTTCATTCTGTTAATGATTCCTTTCCTTGGCAGCTTTCCTGAAAAAATATGCAAAAGTTCTAGCCGTCTATACAGACATCATTCACTCAGTCATTTAGCAGATATTTTAAGTGGCTGTTATGAATCCAGTTTGGTGAAAATAAGGAGTGGATGGTAAAATTATGAAATGGTGAAGATGAGAATTTTAAATTTGGAAGTTCGAGCTCCTAATTTTTCAGATTTGGAAACTGAGGCAGTGATTTAAATTTGTTTAAGTCTGCCAAGAGAATATAATATAGAAGAAACAACATATTCACCTTCACAAATGTGAAATAAATGACAGTCATCGTCATGAGCAATATCTAAAGCTAAGCCTAGAAGAAGTAGAGAGTAAAAAGTTACGTTTTCCTGTAGAGGAATGAGATGGACCTTGAAGGCCAAGTAATGTCTCCATAATACTAGTTGCAGAAGACAAGGACATCAGGTTAAGAATCACAAGCATTTCACATGAAGGTTCACAAGCTTTTCATGTGAAAAATAGAAGAACTTTAAAAATAACAATAATGATGAGGAACAAAATAAATGTTTAGAAGGGGGGAGAAATCAAGCCTTCTGAACTTGCCAACCATTATATGGTCAATATTCTGTGAGTTTAAAGTATACAGTAAATACAATCAATCAGTCACCATATATTAAGAGTTTGCTATGTATGAATAAATATAAATATTATTAAATCCTCCCCATTTTCAAGCCTCAGCTTCTGTCTCTCCTCCGCAAAGCTTTTTATGACCAATAGTCTCTCCTTTGTCATGATGCTCTTGATCTACCCCCCTAATATAGGTGTCCCTAATATAGGTGGCTGCTTAAATCATGTATTGATGACTAATCTTTAATGCATTTATATATTTTTCTATTTATTTGCAGACAGCCTGTGACCAATGACTCTGTCTCTTACTTCTTGGTATTTACCATGATAATTATCATAATGATGGCCAGAGACATAGCTAGGAATTTTGACACTCAGGGCAAGCAGCATAGAACATATTGTTAATTGAGAGAGCAGAGAGTGATGGAGACAGAGATCCTCTCCTCCCCACCAAAGAAGCTGAAATCCATGAAAAGAGGAACAGAGTGGGCTGGGAGAGAAGCTCAGCACATACTCTCATCTAGTAGCTTCCTACTTTAACTAAAATAACTACCAAGTGATCCCAGCAAGTGTGACGGATTGAGAGGTCAACCTTCCAACCTCAATGCTGGGGTAGTAACTGTAAAGGCCCCAATAACTCACTCCTTCGTCTTTTTCATGGTTATTTTTTCCTAACAGCTGAGTCCTTTCTGGAATATATAGGCAAAACCTGGGAAATATAGTAGGTTGGAGTCCACACCACTGCAAAAAAGGGAATATCACAATACAAGTCATGAATTTTTTGGTTTCCCTATACATGTAAAAGTTATGATTATACTATACTGTTATCTATTGATAATGCAATAGTATTTTGTCTAAAAAACAAAGCTCATATCTAAATTAAAAATATTTTATTGCTAGAAAAAGCTAATCATCTTCTGAGCCCTCAAAGAGTCATGATTTTTTTTGCTCTTGATGTTGATGGTTATTGACTGATCAAGGTGATGGTTGCTGAAAGTTGGGGCAGCTGTGGCAATTTCTTTTCTTAAATTTTTTTATTAAAGCTTTTTATATTTCAGAACATATGCAAGGATAATTCTTTGATATTAACCCTTGCAAAACCTTGTGTTCCAATTTTCCTCCCTTTCCTCCACCCTTTCCCTAGATGGCAAGTAATCCAATATATGTTAAACATGGTAAAATATTATGTCAAATCTAATATAGGCATACATATTTATACAATTCTCTTGCTTCAAAAGAAAAATAGGATCAAACTGGGAAAAAATGAGAAAGAAAATAAAATGCAAGCAAACAACAACAGAGTGAAAATGCGATGTTGTGAGGTGACAATTTCTTAAAATTAGACAATATTTAAGTTAGCCACACTGAACAACCAACTCCTACTTTCACTTGAACACTTAGAGGCCATTGAATTGGCTTAATTTTAATACTGTTGTGTCTCAGGCCCAAGGGAAGAGAGGCAGGGAAGGCTGATGGAGTAGTCAGAACACACACAGCATTTATCGATTTTGTCAACCTATATGTATGGCGGCAGGCCCTGGTTCCCCAAATAACTGCGATAGTAGCACCAAAGATCACTGGTCACAGATCGCCATAATAGATATAATAATTATGAAAAAAAACTTTGAAATATTATGACAATTACCAAAATGTGGCCCAGAGACAGGATGTGAGCACATGCTGTTAGAAAAATGGCGGCCATAGACTCGGTTGATGCAGGTTTGGTACAACCCTTCAATTTGTAAAAAAGACAATAAAGTGAGGTATTCCTGTAGTGCTCTCATTCTGGGCAACTCGCTCTCCTTCCCTTTTGTGGGGTAGGGATTCCCAGTAGCTTATCCCACTTCGGGGTTGTGACTTCCCTTTGAAACTCGGGCTTGCCAACATGCTCACTTACCCCAGTGACTTATACCAGCTCAATATTTACTAGGGGGATTTTTTCCCAGACAACTTAATAAACTCTCCTCTCTATTAAATGTGTGGTTCTCCAACCCCTAGACAGTTAACTGGCAATTCCAAAGTGAATTTTCAAGCCTTCAATCATTTAGATCTCCTCTGGGCTCTTCCCTTCATTCCTAGTCTTTTCACATACATCCAAGTTAGCAGAACGGGCACAGATTAGATAGCTATCTGTTTTCTTAATACACAAAACAAGAAAGCAAATAAATACCACTAGAGAAAGAGTCTAAAGAGACCAGCTGTTCCAACAAGAGACTATGATGAAGAAGTACCAGTGGAGCTTGCCTCCCCTTGACCTTTCTCCCTGTTGGAGAAATGGTTTAAAAACAGTGTTGTTGAGGGCAGTTAAGTGGGGAACATGTCCCTGTTCCCAGAAGCACCCAGGGAGAATTTCCAAGTCAGTCTCAACAACAAATATGCATTTGTGCCTGTTTTATAGTCTCTCTGGACCATCCATTCTCTATATCTCAGTGTCCCTGGATCCTGAACGCCACATCAGCCCCTGATCTCCACATCAGCCCCTGATCTTGGGAAGCTGAAGATTTCTTGGCCCACAGAAATCTCCATCCTGGGAAAGTTTGGCAGAAGAATCACCCCCCACTATTCCCTTTCTCTATTACCTTCAAGGTTTAAATCTCTAATTCCAATCTGTTTCCTCATCATTGAGGGGCCAAAACTAATAAAAAAAAGTTTCCCAGAAGTTGATCCAGAATAAAATTCTAATTCCCTGTCTAACCAGCAGAGTCCTTGATATTAGATGGGTTTTGGGGAGAGCAGTACATTAATAATTTTTTCTAGGTGATAGACTGTCCATTCCACCCTAATGAAAAACTTTAAGAATGGCCAGCACCCTTTAAGTTTAGAATCTTCTGGACAACATTCCAGTTGCCCTGCCCTAGTCATGGTTCTGGGGATCCCCGACTCATGGGTACATGGTTTAGAGCTGGGCATTAGAGGTCCCTTATATATCTATATCTATATCTATATCTATATCTATATCTATATCTATATCTATATCTATATCTATATCTATATCTATATATCTATCCATCTATCTATCTATCTATCTATCTATCTATCTATATGTATATATATATATGTATGTATGTATATAAATCCCCCTCATTTTTATAGATATACTGACTCCTAGAAAACTTAAAGAGTTTACCCATTATCACACAGATAACAAGTAATGGAGCCAAGGTGGATGTAGAGAGCAGAACAAGAGAGGAATTGCCTTCTGGGATAGTTCAGCAAGGTTATCCATTTGTTCTTGGTTTCAAGTCCCAACTAAAATCTCATCTTCTAGAGGAAGACTTTCCCAAACCCTCTTAATTCTAATGCCTTCTTTCTTTTGACCATTTCCTGTTTCTCTTTTAGATAGCCTGTGTGCACATAATAGTTTATATGTTGTCTCCCCATTAGATTTCAAACTCCTTAAGGGCAGGGACCATCTATTGCTTATCTTTGAATTCCCTGTTTAGCACAGTGCCCAATACATAGCAAGTGCTTAATAACCATGTATTGACTGACTTCAAGACCTTGTTATGCCATTGATTACTTAGTTGTTCTTAGAAAGGGCACTGTCCCTCTCTGCACCTCAGTGTATTCCTACAAAACAAAGTGGGAGGGGGAATTTATATTAGATACTCTAAAAGGAACATATGGGTTCTAAATCCTGCAAAACTATAACCTAAATCCTCCTATCCTTATGGCAAGGGAGGAGAATGGAAAATTGAGCCAGGGCTTACACCAGTTTTTCTAAGGTTGCATCGGAAGAATCAATCTTGTTGTGTATTTCCCCTCTAACCTCATAAATAAGGCCCTGGCAATCACAGGGAGGGAATCCAGAGGACAGAGAAATATAGCATGACATCATTACATCACCATTAATGCATTTTCAAGGCCAACAAACTAAATTAGCTCATTGGTAATGGTTCTTGCAGCAATAAGCTGCCTGCTGCAGAGTTTATTGTCTTGAGGAAGGAAGGAAAAAAGGAAGGAAGGAAGGAAGGAAGGAAGAATAAATGACAACTGATTTCAACTGGCCCTGTAGTCAGCAAACTGACCCAGTTCCCCATGGAGCCTGGTTTCATTCAAGCTTAGTGAGTGTGTGTGTGTGTGTGTGTGTGTGTGTGTGTGTGTGTGTGTGTGTGTGTGCTGGGGGAAGGTGCTGATGGTGTTGTTTCAATCTTGTATGTGTGTAGATAATGAACTAAACTTTTCTTCCTGTGCCTTTTTCTCTCTGCCTCTTTTTCTCTCTCTTTGTTTCTTGCTCCATATCTATTTATCTGTCTTTTTCTCTATGAATCTCTGTCTCTATCTTTCTGTATCTCGGTCTGTCTTGTCTGCTGTAACTCTTTGTCCTTGTTTCTCTTTGTCTCTCTCTATCTGTCTCTATGATGCTCTCTCTGCTCTTTTTCTGTCTTTCTGTCCCTCTCTGTGTCTGTCTTTTTGTGTCTGTGTCTATGTCTGTCTCACTATTTCTGTCAGTCTATTTCTCTGTCTCTGTATCTCTCTCTCTCTCTCTCTCTCTCTCTCTCTCTCTCTCTCTCTCTCTCTCTCTCTCTCTCTCTCTCTCTCAGTGTATACATCCTGTAGCATTCATGCTATAGTGAGCCTAGAATTGGAGGCTATTCCAAGGAGAGTGAAGCCTACTTGAATCCCCTCTTATTACAGAGAAAGAATTGGAAGCTCAGAGAAAGAATTGGAAGCTCAGAGAAAGGATGTGGGCTATCCAATATCCTAAAGTTCACTAGTCCTAAGTCAGGGCTAGAATCTGGGCTCTGTTCCTAATTCCCCTGCCGTCTTTCTCCACAATTATCCTTCTCATCCTGGAAAAATCACACTGCCTCTGGGCCTTGCTTCTGATTGTTTAGCACCTTCTGGAACCTCCATTTTAAGGAAAATATCCAAAACAGCCGCATTCACTCCCTCATCCTCTCTGAGCTCCAATCCCAACTCCCCTAGACCATTTTTTATCTCTCTTTCATCCCTTGGTAAAAATTAAGCTCCTCAAAAACAAGCACTGTCATGATTCTTTGCATTGATTTGTTATCACCAGCGATTAGTCCAGTGCCTGATACACAGTGAGGGCTTAATACATGCTTTTAGAACTTGTTGATTTACCTTTTCTTGGAAATTATTGATTCTGACTTTGAGTCAGAGCTAAGAACTAACATTTATGTAGTGCTTCAATATTTGAAATTTTATTAAGTAATAAAAGAAAGAAACCAGTGTTTGTAAAACACTTTAAGACTTTCAAAGCACTTCCTACACATCATTTCATTTTATTCTTACAATGACCCTACATGATAAGGAAGATTATTGTGCCTTTTTCTAGAAAAGGATGCTGATGCTCAGAGAGAGGAAGTGACTTGCCTAAGGTCACATAAGTAGTCAATAGTATAACCAAGATTTGAACTCAGATCTTATAACTCTAGATCACTCAGCCAATAAACATTTATTAAGCTTCTACTATTTGCCAAGCATCATGCTAAGTGCTGGGTATATATTTAAAAAAGCAAAAGCTAAACCAATAAGTATTTATTAAGCACCTCTTATGCTGCAGCCAATAAGCTAAGTGCTTGGGCTACCCAAAAAAGTTGTCAGTAAGCACTTATCAAACACCAATTAATGTAATAATCATGTTCTAGCATACAAAGCAAAATCAAAGTCCATAAGCACCTATTCTGCTCCAGCCACTGTGATTAGTGCTGGGGACACCAAAAATATTAGGTCTTATTAAAAATATTAGCACTTATTAATTAATATTTTAAAATATTAGCACTTATTAAGCACCTACTAATGTGTCAGGTACAGTGCTAAGTGCCTATATTCATACAGCTCTTAAGCACTAGAAATGGTGTTCAAGTTCAATTCATCTAAAGTTTTTCCATAACATCAGCAAATTATTTTCTCATACTTCAAAAATAAACTTCAATCTAGCCAGGGATGGGCTTATAATAAATGCCAGATTGGAAAGATAGAGAAAAATAATAATAGTATTTGTATATGTATATTTACATGTATATATTAACATATATGTATACATGCATGTGTTATATATAATATATCATCTTAAAGTGACATGTATGTGTATATATATGTATATACACACACACACATATATATATATACATAAAAAATATCTGTCACATTAAGGTTTGCAGACTGCTTTACATACACTATCTCATTTGTTCCTTATAACAATTCTGTGAGAAAGGTATTAGTATTATTATTCCCATTTTCCAGGGCATGTGAAAGATTAAAATGGCTTGCCCAGGGTCACACAGTTAGGAAGTGTCTGCAACATGATTTGAACTAGACTTTTCCTGACTCCAAGTCTGGCCTTCCACTTGCTGGGCCATCTCATTACACAACAAGACAGTTTTGAAACCAATATCTTTTTCTAAGCAAGCCTCATTTTCAGTTTGAGAATCTTCTTTTGGAAGTGACCACAGAAGGCCCATACATGGTTGCCCAGGCACTAGACCGTCACCGTCAGTCCCATTTGGTGTCGAAGACAAGCAGTTCCAACAATGCTCTAGGTTTTTCTCTCTGGACATCTCATAAATCGCTCACCTCCTTAAGAAAAATCCTTCAAAAGAGGCTCAGATCAGTGAGCAGTGTTTCTCTTCTTTCTTTAGGGCAGAATCAGGAATTCTTTATTCTATTTCTTCCATCTGAGGTCACCTGAGGAGCCTGAGTGGGTTGAGAATGCTGGCGTCCTCCAGCTGACTCATTGGTCCAAGGTCATTTGGAAGGACCCCACTGGAGAGATAATGGCTATCTAGGGATCTGACCATTCCTCCATGTGAGGAGCAGCTGCTCAGGCCATTTATGAGCCTTGTCAAAAATAACTGTTCATGTCAGCAAAAGCCATAAGGATATGAAAATAATCACTGGCATTTGTACAGCCCTGCCATGGACTGTTGTTGGTACTGAAAGAGCTGCACAAAAGAATTAGATGAGTTAGTCAGTGCTGAAAGCATTTGATTTTTGAACCTGTCCTGGAGTTTCTTTGCTATAGAGACTCCTTCTGCCAAAGCAATTAATGGTCCCAGAGAGGCATTAAGAGGCTCAGCAGCTTATTTGGAGTCACAGAGTCAAGATGTGTTAGAGACAGGTCTATGAACTCGGGTCTTGCTGACTTTGAGGTCAAATCACTATTAGCTACATCCCACTGCCTAGATTGCCAAAAAAGCACTAAGCCTTTTTATTTAGCAAGTTGCCTGCAACAAGCCAGTAAACAGGTTTACCTAGAGATACTCAAGGGAGTTGGTGATTGAGGTAAGGAAAGGCTGTGAGGTCAGTTTAATGAACTACTTTTAATACTAAAATCAAGACCAATAACTCCATATCAGGGCAGCCCATCAATCTTTTCACAAGGAAGTTGGATTGATCTCTGAAAATTAGGAGAGCCAACCCAATTCTAGTCCAGAACTGATTGACACCTTCATAGCAAGAGAACAAGAAAGAGATGGAACCAGGGACAACAGCACAGAACTTTGGGTTCCGTGGTTTTCAGATAATGGAAAGAGGAGGGAATCAATTATTGTCTAGGACTCCTGGGTTCAGGTTTCAGGATGGCTCAGGAAGCTTGAGGGTCAGAATATCTCAGAGATTATAAATGATCCCAGATCAGAGCTATTTCAGGGTTTTATAAGGGAGGAAAGGATTCTTCTCCAAAGGATTTAATTATTTTCCAGCCCCTCATGTCACAGGGAGAGAGACATTAATAAGCCAGAGAAACTGGCAGTTTCTAACCTGGAACAGAATATCCTAAATATGGCACATGTTTTAGAGAAGGGGAAGGATAATAGGGGTGGAATAACCAAGTAGCAGAAGACATGATTGTTGGACAGAGAAAGGCTAGTTTTTTCCCATATTTTACCATCCTCTTGGATATATAAAACATGTTTTAGAGATATTACCTTATTCATAACAATTCATTCCAGTAAATCTCCAAAGAAATCTTAGATGCAGTGTGTATTTAATGTAATCTATATGGACAAAGAATCCCTTTCTCCTGTGTAGGCACTCAACATAAATATATGGGTCCCAGTGTTGGGACAGTATTTGTTTCATAACACAGAAAATGTAGAAAATTCAAAGGATGACAAAATAATAGATCCAGAGCTAAAACCTCGGCCCTTCATTTTACATTGCTCCATCATCAGTGATCACAGAATCAGAGATCTAGGGCTAAATGGGACCCCTTGGGTCAACTAGTTCAACTCCTTTCATTTTACAGATAAGGAAATTTGGGCAAAATTCCTTGGCCCAAAGGATAAGGAACTTCATGGGATCATATATCTAGAACCACAAGGGACATCTGAGGCCATATGATTACAAATAAGGAAACTGAGGTCTAGAGAGGCAGCATAGTAGAGTGGACAGAATACTCCATTTGGAGTAAGGAAGATCAGTGTTGAAGATCCATATCTGACATTAACTAGCTATGTGATCACAGGTAAATCATTTTTCTTATAAGATGGCCACTGAGATTCCTTTGAGTTTTAAATTTATGATCTCAAGTGACTTACCTAAAGTCATACAGGTGCTAAGCATCAGAGGCATGAATTGAAACTAAGTCCTCTGATTCTAAGCTAGTGATTTTCCTAGTACTCAAAGCAGCCTGTAAACACTTTCAAAAAATGTATTAACACTTAAATAGCAGATATTTAATCATATACTTTGCAGAAGATAATCATAGTTTGGATCTACTGGACAAGCAATAGAACTTCCCATTATACCTGCAATGTTTGAATTACTCACTGTAATAGTAAGATGTGGGTGGGGAGTATGGTGAAGTATAGATACTTGTCCCTTGCTTTTCCACTTCAAAGGTGTCTTTAACTATTCTTCTGTCCAAGGTAGGGCAAAGAGGCATGTGAGACATATGAGACTTAATTCTTCAAAACTCTTGACTTCAGAAAATATTTTTGTTAGATGACCAGATTATAGTATCATGCTGCCTAGGAGATCAAATTTTCCTCTCTGTACACATAAATTTGGAATTTCATGAAATTGTTCCCGAGCTTTAATTTGGACCAAGTGAATATATACATGTCTATTTTTGCCACATGCTTCTGAATGGTATCTAACAGTACACCAACAGTTTCTGTCTCTTGATCAGGAAAGTCTGTTTTTAGGACCTCTCAGGACAGATAACCAAGTTCCTAGAACTCCTGTGTGCTTCTATAAAGAGAAAAGTTTAAACTAGATAGGTTTTTATGGAAATTGTGATGCTTGACAATTACATTTCTTGGGGCATTATGCTTGTGCTTTCTATGGTTGTCTTCCCAAAATCAAGAAATACAAATCCTCAAAAGAGAAAATAAGTATACATAGGCTTATTCTCATGCAAGAATGTAGACCTCCTCTGGTTTACTCTATGAAACAGAAAAATATGAAAAAGTCAATGAACTGCAAGCAGTCAGTTTCTTTTTTTTAGCACAAAGGGTAATTCCTGAATCAAAAATCAATCCTCCTAAGTCCAAGGCAAGAAATCATCTTGAGGGAAGCTGCAGCCAATAGAAACTAACTATGAATAAAGTCACTAAAGTTGCTAATCTTTATCCTCTTGATAAGGCACCAATAAACATTCCATAGGAAACAAAATAAGAGATATATTCAAATTTATGAAGGCAATTCCCACTGAGCAAGGAACCGAATCTCTTTTCAAGGCTTCTTGAATATTCTTAAGAAGTACAAGGAAAACTTTACAAGAGTACCTTTAAAATCGAATTTTTTTGTTTACCAAACCATAAACAAAAAGAATCAATAGACAGTAAACAAAGTGAGTTTTTCTATTTCCTACATTTTTGAATCAACAGTATAATGAGAAATGGGTTGTTTACTGTGGGATGTCATTTGCAAAATCTTGTTTGTTCTCTTCTAATACCTTCATCGATAAAACTTCAATAAATGAGATCATTCTAAGAAAAATAATTTATAGTTACACAATATTTAAAGGCTTCATGATACAGTAAAAAGAGTGCTGAACTTAGAGTCATGGGATCTGAGTTCATATGCTAGTTCTAACACTTAACATGCATGATCTTGGGCAAGTATCTTCTCTTCTCTACCTTTCAGTTTCTTTACCCTGAGGATGTAAGACTAGCTTGCTTCTAAGATGCCTTTCTTCCTAGACCTATAATCCTAGATACTTAACATCCTTAGGCCTCAGTTTCCTCACATGTAAGATGAGAGAATTAGACAAGATGGTCTCTGAGATCCTTTCCTTTTCTAGATATTTGATCCTTTGAGTCAATGAGAGTTTACTTTTTGTATTTGTATCCTCAGAGCCTAGAAGAGTGCCCAAAGCATGGTATAAATGCTTGTGGGTATTGAATGAATGAAAATCTGCCTATGGGTCAGTAGGCATCAATGTTCTCTGTTGCTGGTTTTTGTACTAATGATTCTATCCTACTAGTACTGTTGTATGTCTGTGATTAATGGAAACCCAAAGCCTTTGAAGCAGAAAACAATGAAAAGCACATGGTGGGGGTGATTGCGTTGCCATATACAACAAAGGAGATAGAAAGAAGAGAACAAGAATAAAAGATATCATCAAAGAAACATGACTAAAAAAGAAGACGCAGTGGCCATGTGGTAGGAATGAAAAATTCCTGTTTCTGACACCAGATGTGCCCCTGTGAATTCTCTCAATATTGAGAGCAAGTGAGAAAGGTCACCAGCACATGGGGTGCAGTCCATGTGGGGATTTCCTAGTAGCAGGGTCATAGCAGACATATATATTTGTGAAATCTGTATCATTGGAAGGAACATCTGCATCAGGGAACAACAAAAACACTAGAAAACTACTAGAAAAATGGCAGCTCACTCAAGTAGAGCTCTAAGATTTACAGAATGTTCTACGTATATTATTTGATCCTCACAACAACGCTGGGAGCTCGGGGCTGTTATTGAATCCATTTCACAAATGGAAACTGTAGGCTCATCCTACAGAGTCAGTAAGTGTCCGAGAGAGGATTCGAACCCAAACCCTAATGACCCCATGTCTAGCACTCTAGCCATCAAGGCATATGTAACAAAAAAGCTATTTGTGTTGATAACATGGATACGGCACACTGAGATTTTGATGTATTTGTGTCACATCACTGTGCGTACCCCATTGTTTGTCTGACTTCCTTTAAAATGTATTCAGCTGGGTGTCCTTAAAGCAAACTGTGCTAGAGAGGACCATGCCTTACTAGCTTTCTGCTATTTTGCCTCTGACTCCATTGAGACAAATTTCCTAGTTTGAGTAAGTATGCAATTGTTTATATGCCGACTGTGGGATTTGGCTTTGTGTATCCAAGCTACATCACAATATATCCACTGCCTTCAGTCCTGGATGATCTTGTTTATTCTCTCCACACTGCTTGCAGAGAAGCATCTGCACACATGTGGGGATCATTTCTTGGGCTCTTACTATTGTATAGATACCAGTGTAACCTGGGAGTGATCCTTATTCCAGTTACCTTACCAGCCTACTGAAAGGAGAGCTAGAAAATAAGAGAGACTGCTGAAAAGTACAAAATCTTGAGGGAGAAGTTCTTCCTCCCCCGAGTCACCTTCTGGTCTCTTGGGTCTGCACCTGATCCCAGACACCATTGCTATCCGTGGTCCATTCTACTGGGGCTCACCTACCCTGTTGTCCCTAAAGCACGGCGGCCTTCCCATCCATTACCTCCTGTTAAGATTTCAAGGGTCAGAAGTTAGACTCCTAGGGAGCAGGTTAGATTCTCTAAAGCAGGGGTTCTCAAACTATGACCCGTGGGCCAGATGCGGCCCGCTGAGGATGTTTATGCGGCCCGCCGGGTTATGACAAATGGGCTGAGGGGTGGAGACAGAGTGTGAGCTTTTGTTTTTACTATAGTCCAGCCCTCCAATGTTCTGAGGGACAGTGAACTGGCCCCCTATTTTAAAAGTTTGAGGACCACTGCAAGATTGAGCAACCCCTTCCATAGTTGGCTGGGCCTATATCAGGGTCTTATTTTCAGAAAGGAAAATTAACAATCTTTACTTAGAGAAAGGAAATCTTGGACCCACAATCCACCCTCCCCTCATTCTACCCCTGCCAATCTGATTCCAAAATGAGGACTTGTGGCCTAATGGCACCTGCCTCTCAGCACCACCAAGTAAATGTTTCCTGAGAATCAGAATGGTATTCTTGGCTCCATGTACTGCCTCCTTTTCCAATCCCATATGTTGATGACTTCTAGGTCTCAGTTTCCTCATCTGTAAAATGAAGGGATTAGATGAGATGATCTCTGGATTTCCTCACAGCTCTAGACCTATGATATTATGATCTTAAGTAATTTCTCCAATCTGGCCCTCAGTTTCCTCTCCTGTTGAATTAGTAGGTTAGGCCAGATGATCTCTGAGGTCTCATCTAATTCTAGAACTATGATTGGCTATTCTTTGGGGCTTCCTTGCCTATGGTCTACCGGTGCTCTCCATGTGTCTCTCGATTGACTTTTGACAAGTTTGCCAGTTTGATTCTGATGATAAAAGCTTGCGTTACATGGAACTGCCCGTCTCCTGTGCTGTGGTCCGTCTCTAGCTTTTGCTTCCTCTCATAATTCAAGCACACTGGCCTTCAGATGCTCATCCCTACTCCCTGAAGATTGCTGGGTACCTCTCCACCCACTGGAGCCTGAAGCTTCTGGTGAGCCAGCCACCACTCTCCCTAACAACAACAACGGCAAAGCATCGGGCTGCTGCTCTTCAGCTGCAGCTCCCACATACGTCCCCCATGAGAACTGTCCCACTATAGCACTCCTTTTAATTACAACCATAATGCTACTTTGCAAGGCATTTATCAAGGACTCTGCCCTGCTGCCAAATGGATTCCAACTGGGTAAAACCTGCATACAGGGGTCCTCTGGGGATAATTGAAGTTTCATAAGTCTGCTGGCAGCTTTCCATCAGAACATTAAAAAAGCCAAAAAAGAAAAAAATCTTACAATAAGGATACTTACAGCAATTGCAGTCTGGATACACAAGACCCAGGCTCGCAGTTGGCAATAGATGAGCAGACACTTAATCAAGCTTGCAAGCCCAGCCTAATGGAACTGGAGGCAAAAAGACAAAGCCTAGCAGGAACAGTCCTTTGGGATTAAAGCATGACACAGTGGAAAGAATATTGACTTCAGATTCAACGGGCTCTGAGTTTGAATGTTACCTCTGCTCTCTTTACTACTTGGACAAGTGACTAAACCTCTCTTGGGAAGTTAGTCCTCTCATCTGTACCATGAGGAGCTTGGACTAGATTACCTTGGGAACACGTTTGAGTTCTAGATCTATGAGCCCATCATGCTCATTCCTTCACTAAATGCCTTCTGGGGGTACTCAGCCAAGAGACGTGGTGGACAGTTACCAAGAGAAGCGTTGAGAAAAACAAGCTTTCATAAATTGATTCAGCTGGACCAAAAGATGCCCCCCCAGACTCCTTTCATGTCATCTTTTCTACAGATGTTAATTTAAATGAAATGATTGATCTCAAACTTCCCCCCACACACTCCCCTGCTTCTTTAGACTGAGGCAGCCAGAAAATTTAGACTTTCCAATTAGATTAGGAGTCAGGAAATGAGAGAAACCTGCTTCTGGTAGGGAGGCTCATGAGCTGGCCGTAGAAATGGAGTGAAATTAGCACAGATGTTGTAGTGGGAAGAAGGGAGATAAAAAGTGGGAAATAGGAGACAAAATGTATAATTCACCCAAAACTGTGACTTCCCCCACTGTGCACTTACGACTATGAAATCATGACCTCCCAGAGCCAGAAAGGAGCCAAGGGAGTTACAGAGATCTCTTTTGAGCCTTACAACACAACCTCTCTGATGCTCAGTTTCTTCATCAGTAAAATGAGGGGTTAAATGAGATGATCTCTGAGAGCTCCTGCAGATCTTCATCCATAATCGTATGAATCCAGAAGATGAGAGTCAGGGAAGCAGAGGAGATGGAAGCCAGCCTTGGGATCAGGAAGACTTGTCTCTGTCCCAAGCTAACTATGTGTCTATTGGGAAGTGACCTGACCTGTCAGTGCTCCCAGAAAATTCTCAAAGAATATAAATCAAGAGTAAATGATGATTTGTATTGTTAGAGGGACTTATCATATGTTGAGCTCCCCATAATCATGTAACAACAGAGATAAGGGAATGGGGGAAGAAGAAGAGAAGAGAGGAGAAGGAGGAAGAAGAAGGAGGAGGAGAAAGAAGAAGGAAGAGAAGAAGAAGGAATAAGAGGGAGGGGCAGCTAGGTGGCGCAGTGGATAGAGCACCAGCCTTGAATTCAGGAGGACCCGAGTTCAAATCTGGTCTCAGACACTTAACATTTCCTAGCTGTGTGACCCTGGGTAAGTCACTTAACCCCAGCCTCAAAAAAAAAAAGGAATAAGAGGGGGCAGAGAAGGAGGATGAGGAGAAGTAATAAGAGAAGGAGGAGGAGGAGAAGGAAGAAGAGGAAGAGGAAGAGCAGAAGGAGAAGGAGGAAGAGGAAAAGGAGCAAGAAGATGGGCAGAAGGAGAGGAAGAGGAGGAGAAAGAAGAGGAGGAGGAGGAGAAAAGAGGAGAAGGAAGAGGAGGAGAAAAAGGAAGAGGAGGAGGAGAATGAAGAGAAGGAAAAGGAGGAGAAGGAAGAGGAGGAGGAGAAGAAGGAGAAAGAGGAAGAGGAGAAGGAGGAAGAAGAAGAGGAGAAGGAACAAGAGGAGGAAGAAGTACCAGATTTCTAGATCTCATGGTAAAAGATATGGTTTTGAGGCATCTAGATGGCTCAGTAGATAGAGCACTGATCCTGGAATCAGAAGCACTAGAGTTTAATCCAGCCCCAGAGATTTACTAATTCTGTGATCCTGATCAAGTCACTTAACCTGGATTACCATTTACCCTACAACCATCAAAATAAAAAAAATGAAAGAAAAAAATACCTGGTTCAAATCCCAATTTTGTCACTTACTAACTATGTGACTCTGGAGAAGTTCTGACTGATTCTTCAATTTTTCAGTAGAGAAATTTGCAGTAGAGCTATTGAGGGCCCCAAGTCTTTTAGCAATTAATTGTTTTCTATCTACAGTGTTTCTTCCACTTTGTCTTTATGAAACTGATTTTTTTTAATTCAAGTGCATCATTTTATATTAAAATTCAATTTCACAAAAAAAGCTGGAGGAAGTGAGGCAGGTGGGTCAGATAATAGATAAGGCCTTTCCAAAGGTAAAACTTTATGTTCTCTGAACAGCAGAAGTTACTTTTACTTCAATTTCTACACTTTTCAAGACAATGGGTTCCAGACTTTGATTTCCTGATGTGTTCCTGCCCTTCATTTGACTTCACCTAGCTTTCTTAATTTTACAGAATCTTAGAACTGGAAGACAGCTTTCAGCACATCTCACAATAGCCATACTTGAGCAAACACCTTCTTTACAGCACTCCTGACACATGGCCATCAGGTAAACACTGGAATCCCTCCCCTGCTAAGAAGCTAACCCTTGCCTTTCCGGAGAGTCCCTGACACTTCCAGATCACTCATTTAGAAGACGTTTATCTTTCCATCAAGCCTATAACTGCCTCCCTGTAATTTTCATTCTTTGCTCCTGGTTTTCTCCTCCAGGGCTAAGCAGAACAAATTCAATCTCTCCTTCCCATGTAATCCCCCTTCAAATATTTGAAGGCAGTGATTATGCCCCATTAAGTCCTCTTTTCTTCCAGCTAAATATTTCCACTTCCATCCTGTTCTCCAGATTTCTCACTGTTTATTCTCCTCAAGGAAAATATCCTGATGGGGTTTGCTCATTTTCCTATCCCTATTCATCCCACACACTTTGTTTCCAAAATGTAGAACAAAAGAGAGACTAGTTAGTTGTATAGTCTCTGCTGTGAGTAGTTTCAGGTTCCTATTGGATTTGTTCATTTGAATGATCAGTTTTCAAAGCCTAGAAGAAACAACTTGCTTCAAGTTTAGTATTCTATCAAAGCATACTGGGGAGATGGACTTTACAAAGTAGGCATCGGATACTTCAATGCCTAGAAGTTGAACTCAGTAAAACAAAGAGAAGAGGGAGGGAAGGAGGGAGGGAGGGAAGGAGGGAGATAGAAAAAGAGAGACACAGACAGAGAAAATGATAGACATAGAGAGACAGAGAAACAGAGAGAGAGAGATAGACAAAGAGAGAGAGAGAGAGAGAGAGAGAGAGAGAGAGAGAGAGAGAGAGAGAGAGAGACACTGAGAATTTATTCAACTATCCAATACATGGCCTACT